>NC_142806.1:1572492-1693129 GCF_049724085.1 Artemia sp. Qi Xiang Cuo | reverse complement strand
GAAATATTTCAATTCTTGCACTTCGCGAAAGAAATTCAAAATGAACTTTGAAAAATTAAGAGAATTTAACTGTGACAAGTTAAAGCACAACAACACATTACGGAACTATTCCAACACTGGCTTTACAAATATAGAAATTCAAAATGAACTATCAAAATCAACAGAATGTAACTGTGACAAGGTAAAGCACAACAACACACTACTGAAATATTCCAACTCTTGCATTTCACGACAGAAATTCAAAATGATTTTTGAAAAATCATGAGAATTTATCTGTGACAATGTAAACCACGAACATACACTACGTAAATTTTCCAATTCTTTCATTTCAAGAAATAAATTCTAAATTAACTTTTATAAATTATGAGAATGTAACTGTGACAAGGTAAAGCACAACAAAACACTACTGAAATATTCCAACTCTTGCATTTCACGACAGAAATCCAAGATGAATTTTGAAAAATAATGAGAATGTATCTGTTACAATGTAAACCAAGACAATAAAATGCTTAAATATTCAAATTCTTTCATTTCAAGAAATAAATTCAAAATGAACTTTGAAAAATTAAGAGAATGTAACTGTGACAAGGAAAAGCACAACAAAACACTACTGAAATATTCCAACTCTTGCATTTCAATGAAATAAATTCAAAATGAACTATGAAAATCAATAGAATGTAACTGTGACAAGGTAAAGCACAACAAAACACTACTGAAATATTCCAACTCTTGCATTTCACGACAGAAATTCAAAACGAACTTCGAAAAATCAAGAGAATGTAACTGTGACAAGGTAAAGCATAACAAGTCACTACTGAAATATTCCAACTCTTGCATTTCAACGAAAGAAATTCAAAATGAACTTTGAAAAATCCTGAGAATGTAGCTGTGAAAAGGTAAACCACGACAAGACACTACTGAAATATTCCAATTCTTGCACTTGGCGAAAGAAATTCAAAATGAACTTTGAAAAATTAAGAGAATGTAACTGTGACAAGGTAAGGCACAACAAAACACTACTGAAATATTCCAACTCTTGCATTTCGATGAAAGAAATTCAAAATTAACTTTGAAAATCAACAGAATGTAACTCTGACAAGGTCATGCAAAACAAAACGCTACTGAAATATTCCAACTCTTGCATTTTCCGACACAAATTCAAAATGATATTCCAAAAATCAATAAAATTTAACTGTAGTAAGGTAAAGCCTATTAAGTCATAAGTTAAATGTTTTAACTCTTACATTTAACGATAGAAATTCAAAATATACTTTGAAAAATCATGAGAATGTAATTGTGACAAGGTAAACCACGGTAAGAAGCTATTGAAATATTCAAACTCTTGTATTTCATGAAAGAAATCAAAAATTTAGAAAGAAAAATAAAGAAAATGTAAGTGTGACAAGGTAAAGAAAAACAAGACACTATTGAAATATTTTGACTCCTTCATTATAATGATATAAATTCAAAATGACCTATTAAAATCAACAGAATATAACTGTGAGATGGTAAAGCACAACAAAATACTACTAAAATATTTCTAATCTTGCATTTCACTAGTTAAATTCAAAATGAACTTCGGAAATTCAAGAGAATGTATCTGTGACAAGGTAAAGCACAACAAGTCACTACTGAAATATTCCAACTAATGAATTTCACGACAGAAATTCAAATTGAACTTCGAAAAATCAAGAGAATGTAACTGGGACAAGGTAAAGCACAACAAAACACTACTGAAATATTCCAACTCTTGCATTTCAATGAAAGAAATTCAAAATGAACTATGAAAATCAACAGAATGTAACTGTGACAAGGTAAAGCACAACAAAACACTACTGAAATATTCCAACTCTTACATTTCACGACAGAAATTCAAAATGAACTTAGAAAAATCAAGAGAATGTAACTGACAAGGTAAAGCACAACAAGTCACTACTGAAATATTCCAACTCTTGCATTTCAACGAAAGAAATTCAAAATGAACTTTGAAAAATTAAGAGACTGTAACTATGACAAGGTAAAGCACAACAAAACACTACTGAAATATTCCAACTCTTGCATTTCAATGAAGGAAATTCAAAATGAACTTTCTGAGTATTTTTGGTTTTCCCTTCCAAAATTGACCCTCCCCCTCCCCGGCCCGCAGAAATGGGTGTACGAAGGGCCTCTGAGCCTTCCCCTTGAGGCAGATCCCGTTTATTTTCGATTCTGATTATTTTTGGTTTTCACTCCAAAATTGACTCCCTCTCCCCCCTTCCCTCAGAAATGGAGGAAGGAGGAGCTTTTGAGCCTTCCCCGTGAGGTATATTTCGTTTATTTTCTATTGTGATTATTTGTTGATGGCAATAAAACTGTTACTCCCCCTTTAGCCTGCCCTGATAAATTTAGGATGGAGTTGTCTTTACGCCGTCCACTGCAGGGAGAGCATAGTTAATTTTGTGTACGATCATGTTTTGTTTTCCCTACGATCTTGACCCTCCCCCCTCCCCTTCCTTCAGAAATGTTGGGACGTAGCGTTTCTGAGCCTGTGTCTTGATATTGATCCCATTTATTTTCGATTCTGAGCATTTTTTTTTTTCTCTCCAAAATTGACCCTCCCCCTCCCTTGCCCTCAGGAATGGGGGGGGGGGACGAAGGGCCTCTGAGCCTTGCCCTTGATGCCGATCCCATTTATTTTCGATTCTGAGTATTTTTGGTTTTCCCTCCAAAATTGACCCTCCCCCTCCCCTGCCCTCAGAAATGGGGGAACGAAGGGCCTCTGAGCCTTTCCCTTGAGGCAGATCCCGTTTATTTTCGATTCTGAGTATTTTTGGTTTTCCCTCCAAACTTGACCCTCCCCCATCCCCCTCCTCTGCCCTCAGAAATGGAGGAACGAAGGGCCTCTGAGCCTTCCCCTTGAGGCAGATCCCTTTTATTTTCGATTCTGAGTATTTTTGGTTTTCCCTCCAAAATTGACCCTTCACGTTAAAAAATTATCCAATCACTAATAACCCCTTTTTGCAAATGTCAATCAATGAATTCCGATTGTAAAAGCGTGTTTAATCATGTTACCTAACCCACAGTGCAGTAATTTGATATGCGTAGCTTACTGCCAGGAACCAGTGGGGGGATCCTTGCTCGTAATTGCTAATCACCTTAACCCTTTTATCCGTCGTCAAGTACATGCTCCAAAAATATTTTATTCAGAGATTTCACGTTAAAAAATTATCCAATCACTAATTACCCCCTTTTTTTGCAAATGTCTATCAAACGCCATGGAACGTAATCTCACCGAACACGTCAAACTGTTTCCACAGACTTCAAAAATGGATTCAAAATGTTCACGTGTAAATACAGAAATGTTACTTGTGTATTATACAGACAACATCGGAGAGGTAAAGCTAGGTCAAGTAACAAATTACCTGAGTTAACAACCCCTTCGGGGTTACCTTAACTGTTAATCAGTTTAATCCTTTTTTTTCTCCACCGTCATACAATCCAATCACTAATTAGAATCATTCACACTCCTATTATTCAAAACATTAATTAATATCGTTCATAGAGTCCAATTTGCGAATTCCTTATCCCTTTTTGCAAAAATGTCAAATACTCACTCTCTTTGAAAAACTAAACCAGACTATGGATCAAACTCTCAAAACATGCTTGAGTACATTATACGTTGCCAAGTTTTAAAGAACACCTACTAACCAAGTTACTGTATATGGAGTAACCACCGCTCTCTCTGATTGACCCCAAAAAATGGGTGTTTTTTTCAATGACAAATAAAGAAAAACGGATGTTGAGTTACATAATTACGATCATACTCTAAAAACATGCTTGAGTACATTATACGTTGCCAAGTTTTAAAAAAACCTACTAATCAAGTTACTGTATATGGAGTAACCACCGCTCTCTCTGATTGACCCCAAAAAATGGGTGTTACCTCAGAAACCCGTCTGGTATGGCATGTACCGTTCGTAGTAAAAGGTGACTGAGCCTGGTAAGCCATGTATCCGTGAAACTCCACTGGCCATGTAGGCGTGAATGTAGGCGTGAAATCAGCACCTCTATAATTACGATTAAACTCTCAAAACATGCTTGAGTACATTATACGTTGCCAAGTTTTAAAAAAAACCTACTAATCAAGTTACTGTATATGAAGTAACAAACGCTCTCTCTGATTGACCCCAAAAAAATGGGTATTACCTCAGAAACCCTTCTGGTAAGGCATGTAATCAAACTCTCAAAACATGCTTGAGTACATTATACGTTGCCAAGTTTTAAAAAAACCTACTAATCAAGTTACTGTATATGGAGTAACCACCGCTCTCTCTGATTGGCCCCAAAAAATGGGTGTTATCTCAGAAACCCGTCTGGTATGGCATGTACCCGTTCGTAGTAATAGGTGACTGACCCTGGTAAGCCAATGTACCGGTTAAACTGCACGCATATCCATGCCTCAGGCGTATGTTTGAAATCAGCACCTCTCTTACTACTGTTGCATTCGATGAGCTCTTTTGAAGTTCCTATGACATTTCTTTCTATAAGATGTGCACTGGTCTAAAAAGAACAATATATTGTGCCCACATCGATCTTTACTTAGGCAGCGCTATAGCGCTGCCTATGATATTTTGTCTCGAGATTTCAATTATACATCACTGGAAGTGCCAATTACACCATGTAAGCTACCCCCCTTAAAATTCATTCTATGGGTGCCCATGGACTGACACAGAGTGTGTTGGACTTGTATAATTTGGGCTATATATTTGCACATTACAGGTAGTGTTGGGTAGGTTAGAGGTAATATCCAAATGTTTTACTCTCACCCCTCACCGTAATGTGCAAATATATAGACTAAATTCTATTATTATATAAACTACACTTTATATGAAGGGTATGTCATTAGAATTGACCTAACTTTACTTCTTGAGTGCCTACGGTATTGTTCTGTTAGCTTGAAGCCACGGGGTATAATGTATATTGAAGATTCTAAACAAACTAGTACAACAGGTACTTTCAACTGCGAAATCATATGCCGAGATTGCAAATAATGGTTTCTCACTGCGTTTACAATATTAACAACAAAAGTACGAAGAACAATAGGGAAATCTTTTTGCAAGACAGTGGAGATAATTTGAATGAATATTTTGGCCCTATGTCCAAGGGCCGTCCTCAGCAAGACGAAAATATATGAAAGAAAAAAGACTCACAATAACCTGCAACCAATAAAACCAAAAATTAAAAATTTTTCAAAGCAGTCCTAGCATCCTTACTTCAGCGAAGTTCAACCAGGACTGATAAAAAGTAAGGTAAAACAAGGCGATTCAATGAGAAGAAAGAAAAATAATTTAAAAACACGTTCTTATTGCTAATCCAGCTTTTTTGGCAGCTAACCTCAAAGGTCTTTTTGTGACCAGTTCTGTGCTAATGTCGATCGGTTTTTTAAAATATTTTGTAAGATCATTTTTAATTAAATTTGTGTATAGAGCATTTAGTGTATATTCCCCCAAGTCCCTATTTAAGGAAAAACTATTATTAATCTTAAGTCTGATTTCAATTGATTCTCGGACTACCTGCTTTATGTCTAGTTCATTGCTAATAAGGGCGGATTCATCAAAAAGCATGTTGTGGCTAGGATTTTCAAAAATATGGCTGCCTAATGCAGAATCAGATGAAACAACAGAAATACTAGAATTTAGAGCTCTGACTATATCATCTTTATGCTGTTGTATGCGCTTTTCTAAATTCTGGTGTGTTCTACCTACATAATATTTTCCACAATCGCAAGGAATTTGATAGACCCCTCTTTGACGAGTAACTGGGGTTTTATCTTTACCAGAATTTAGTAAATTTATTATTTTAAAGTTATTTGTGAATACTACATACAGATTATTTTTTGTGCAAACTTTTTTAAGATTTGTAGTGATTTTTGGGATGTAGGGGAGGTAAATTATGTTTAAGGGCTTGTCAGAAATATCACATGGTAAACTATCATTAATTTTACGGGAATGTCTCTTCAGTCTACAATTAATTACATTATTAATAAATAAAATAGGATACCCATTTCCAAAAAGTATGTCCTTGATAAAATTTAATTCTGCTGTTATGTGGGAATCAGAACAAATGTTTAGGGCCCGATCGACAAGGGATATTACAACTGCTCTTTTAACTTGTGGGAGGTGGTTTGATTTAAAATGCAAATATCTATTATTTTGTGTTGGTTTTCTATAAATAGTAAAATTGAGTAAAATTGAGAACAAAAACTTTTGGTTTTTGGGGTTTAGGGGGAAGAAGTTTCCTAGATTAGGTTTGGTTACGTATTTAATATTTTCTAGGCTTTACCCCCCCCCCCCCACCCACCTAGTGGGCAAATATATAGCCAAAATTTGTTTCTAAATATTATATTTTCATCATATTTTGTTTTGTTTCATTAGTACTAACCAAACTTCACTTTTCGCGTCGCGTGGCATCCATTATTTGTGGAGGAGGGGGATATCCTGCGAGGGAGCAATACGCTGGGTAAATTTTTCGGTAAGTTCCCCCTCAACCCCTATACTTACACCATGATAAAACTTAAATGTCTGGGTTATTCTTTTTCAAATCATCACACGACAATTGTCTTTATTAGGTACTGTTCTATTAGCTGGGACCCACGCAAGATAGATGATAAAAGAAACTAGACAAACAAGTTCTTTCAAAGGACAATTCTTGTGCTGAGGATTGCAAACAGTGATTCATCACTGCGTTTAAAATATTTAAACTTTAGTTTTTTGGGTTTAGGGGCAAAAAAAGGTATCTAGGTTAGGTTAGGTTCCGTATTTAATATATGCAATGCTTTGCCCCCCATCCCCCTGAGCCGAAATTTGTTTCTAAACTATTATATTTTTATCCTGTTTTATTTCCTTAGCATTAACCAAACTTGACTTCTTGCGTGGGTCCCACCAAATAGAACAGTACCCTTTTTATATTGATCCCCGAAAGTTCTTTATTCATCATCCCCCCCCCCGAAAAAAAATAAATTACGGGTATGTTCATGGAGTATGAATTATCAGAGCTTACATACGTCATGTTAGTGGTATATTATTCATTATAAAGAACCAAGACTTCCTTAAATAAGACCGACTTTCCAGAAAGTTCCTGAAATCTTTAGACCCAACGCATAGTATGTTTGAAAATATAGTCAGTAATGTGTAATGGTTGTCTTTTTATGTAAATAGTTTCGCTATTGTTTTTTTGTTATTTTTTTTTAGTTATTGAAGTATTAATTTAAGTTGTTCGTTTGTTCGATGTGCTTTGTTGTTTTTTTTTCATTTTTTCTCTACTCCATTTTTACTTTTTTGTATTGCTAAAGATGGGTAATAAAAATGCTTCATTCCTTCATTCATTCAGATAAAAATTCCATGTAAATATTTTGGGCACTGTTCTAAAATATTGGAAACACACGCGAATGCGACTCGAGAAAAGCTGTGACCAGATATCTATTACCCGGTAATTACCTATCTGACGCTGTATATACAAGAGTTTCTCACTCCAGGAACAATATTTAAACTCTAGTTTTTGGGGTTTAGGGGGAAAAAGGTACCTAGGTTAGATTAAGTTCCGTATTTAGTAAATGCTATGCTTTACCCCCCCCCTCCTAATGCGTAAATATACAGCCCAAATTTGTTGATAAACTGTTATATTTTCATCCTATATTGTTTTATTTCATTAGCATTAACCGAACTTCACTTCTCGTGTGTTTCCCATATTTTAGTACCATGTACACAATGTACCCATATTTTAGTCCCATATTTTAGTACCATGGTACAAGAGTACCATAGGCGTACGTAGCCTTTTCTCTAGGTGGGGGGGCAGCCAATTCTGTGATGAAGGGTGGGGGGCTGAAGTTAGATTGGCAGTTCACAAAACCATACATTGCCAGGAAGTTCTATCATTCCTATGAAATATTTATTAATGAATAATCACCAAAAATCATAAATCCTCAATAAGCTTCAGCATTAATCAATCTTCTGGAATTAGAGCTAAATTTTTCCAAGACATTATGGATACTTGCATCTTGTTTGGATTTTATTCTGTCATTCCAGCTGTTTATTTCCAGCATTTTCAACCATCTACCTTTTATCAACTGTTTTTTTAACCATCTACCTTTTTTCAACTGCTTTTTCTACCATATCTAGTGTAAATTTGAAGTTTTAGGGGGAGGGGCAGGTGTCCCCCTTTCCCTACGACCATGAACAGTACACAACAGTACAATTGTGTCTTTTATCAATAATTAGATATAAACAAAAAACATTTACTTTGTCAGTTAATTTAAATCAGTATCTCTATCACTGTTCTATCTCAAAATTACCACCAGCTATTAAAGTTTTTACACATTGTGATGCTGCAGTACTGGATAGTGTTGGGCGATATTTGATATCGATATATCGGTTAAAATATCGATACCAAATATCGAAACGTATTATCGAAACCGAAATTTTTTAGGGGTCTCTAACCCCCTAAATTCCCTGCGGAAAATCCACCACATGAAAATTCTGTAAATTTTCAGAATATATCTTCGAGATTCTTTGCAGGTTTGAATTCTTTCATCTATAAATGATTTTATTTATCCTTATCTAACATCTTATTCTGGTATCTCTTTGACAAGAATTCATTTTCGGCTCCCGAGTCAGATGCCTGTGAATTATTACCAACTGAGAATGAAAAATTCACAACAAATGATGTTCTAATGAAAAGTTCAGATTTTATCAAAGCTAAATTAGACGACCAGACAGGGTAAATTTTCTCAGTCTGAAAAATTCTGTCAAGGAAAAGGAGCAATCTGTCACAGATAAATTAAGATAGGATAATCTAGTTTTAATTGTAATGATATATATATATATATATATATATATATATATATATATATATATATATATATATATATATATATATATATATATATATATATATATATATATATATATATATATATATATATATATATATATATATATATATATATATATATATATATATATATTTATATATGTGTATATATATGTGTATATATTGGTAGAGGGATATTCACTCCAGGAATCCTTTAATTATTTTAATTTTTATTTCCAGTATTCAATTGAAACCTTAATTCTCTTACTTGTCATTAAAATGCTAATAAGCGCTGATAAGCGCTGACCTCCTAGTCCATGTTTTGGAGTCACATGCTAACCAACAGATCTGGGACTGCCTACATGAACAATAGCCTACTGTTTTGACTTCTTGCTATTTTCACTTTTCTAAATATTTCTTTTAACCTTCTCCAAAATAAGACATGACATAAATGTGCTAAGAATTATGACTGAAATTAGTTGTATTTAAAACAACACAATCGCTACTTGTGGGACATTTATCTCTGCATCAGCATATTGTGCGAAATGTTTGTTGACAATAGAATAAAGTGTATTTAAACAAAATATTAATATTTTTCTCACAATACAGAAATTTTGTGTGCACGTATAAGCGGTGCCAACCCATTCTCTATTTCTATTGTTATCAGTTTTATCATGCAGCACTAGGAGAACAAGGTTTGCTTGTGAAGGGAATTATTGACATAAAAACGATCTTCAGTGTGCCCCCCCTGAAAATTAATACCCCTCTAATCCTCCAATTTACAAAGAAAAAACTTTTGCATAACTTTTAAAGAATTCCTTTTTTTAAACAAAGGTACAAAGGGGGAGATAATTTCCAAAACTCTAGAAATTAATTTTCCCTTCAAATTGGCATCCCAGAAAATTTTTAGTCAATTTGAGATTTCTGCCACAATCATGCCATGAATAAGATTTTCTTCGTATTCTTTGTCAAACAATGCACAATGGTTAAGTTAATAATTCTAACCTTAGCTTTTTCAAATATTTTTTAAATTTGAAATGTGGTTGCTATTTAAATATGGGGAATATGTCACTATATAATGTTACACAATCTGTGGTAATACTTTGACTTATCGTGTATATTTACTTAGACAGCGCTATTGCGCGGCCTGTGATTTTTGTTTGGCTTTATGTGACCAGCTGATATCAATACTATTTATTAATATAAATCGATGAACCTACAACCAAATCAATTTAATATGAAATCATAAATAATATATCAATAAATCACGTATATTAAAAGTTTAGTACAACAAATTAAATCTTAAAGACTCAAAATCCATTCAAAATTACGAGCAAATGAATAGCGCGATACTCAGGACTATTAAAATAGAGTTTGGTAAAAATATTAATACGATTGAGCATGCAGTGGTGAGCGGGGGTGTTGACGGAAGTGAAAGGGATGTTTAGTGCAGCATTATTCTTGAATCTAGCTGAAAAAAGCCAAGTGTATACGACCTTTACATTTGTCCACCCAAAAACTTGTTCACGCTTTACTATTGTCGTCTGCAGTAACTCATTGCTGACAATTTTAGTAACAGCCAAGCACCAGCGCGTATATTTATGACTGTATAATATGTGTTTATTATTTAGGATGTATTGTGTAAGACTGTTAGATTACAGAAGTAACGTGTTTGTTAAATAGTTACTTTTCTGCAATACCGCTTAAATAGCATTTTTTTTAATAGCACCCCTTCTTGCCCTTCCAAAAAAAATTCAGTCGCTACGCTCTTATCTTTAGAGTACTATAAAGTACCTTAATAGTATTTTTAAAGTACTAAATAATACCTTTATGGCAGGGGCGCCATTTGGGGGGGGGGGCAGGGTGGGCCATTGCCCACCCTAATTTTTCTGGGTCGCCCAACCTTCCTCCCCAAAAGGCCTTTTTTTTACAAAATATACAGGAACAAAATTACAATTAGCAATTAGTCAAAATTTTGAAACTGCTACATTTATATGCAGATTAACTTAGATAATAGGGAGATTACTAGTGCAACTGGGTCGTGCACAGGATTGCCGACTGGACATATTGTATGCTCAAAGGACATATTTCTATGTGCCTGGACATAATGACATAATACGGCAAAAAATGGATACATTTTAGACATCTGGGAAATAAAGTGGACACATTTTCCAATATTATTACGTAAAACAAATTACTTTCATAAAAAAATGACATTCATCACCAAATGAGTGCTAAGACTTATATCTACTAACTTTCTAAGCTCTGTATTTATTTTCCGGGGTTGCTTGCTCTTCCCTGAAGCAAACTTTCTGAAAATGCCTTCAAAATTCTTTCACCTATAAATGGTATTTTTGCCCTGATTTTGACTTGGCACGGTCAAGATAAAGGACAAGTTGTCGCCTTTTTCATATAAACTTACTTCCGACTTCCGAACGTCACACAAAAATCTCAATGAAAAGTTAACAAAATGCAACCTTTCGATTGTTGATGGTCTGGAATCAAAACTAAAGCCAAGTTGTCAAACACCCGGGGTAAATTCCTTCAGTTTGAAAATTTTCCTCACGGGATAGGAGCTGAGAGAAACCTAAGTAAGTAAAAATTTAATGTTAGGTGATATAGCTCAATTAAATATATATATATATATATATATATATATATATATATATATATATATATATATATATATATATATATATATATATATATATATATATATATATATATATATATATATATATATATATATATATATATATATATATATATATATTTTCAACCGCGGGAGTTCCCAGGGATGATTGACTAACATTGGATAATCTGATCAAAAGAAAGTCAAAATACAAAAATTGAAATTACTGGTTATTATAATGCTATTGTTTTGTTTTGATGTTAAGCTACAATTCTTATTTCTGGTTTGAGTAAGATATATGTAAATTTGCTAAATAGACTCGTTCTATAGCCCCATCTGTCGTTTGCACATGGGTGAGATAGACAAGAAGAAGAGTAAAATTGTGCGAAGAGAGGAAAAGATTCAGGAGACGCGAGCAAGGTTGCCAACTTGCACACTTTTCGTGTAAAATGAATTCTTTTTTTTCATTGCACTCTTTCACACCACGCACCGGATTTGCACTCTTTTTGCCCATTATTTGCTCTTTGCACTCTTTTATGCACACTTTTATGAAATGATGATAGAAAAAGTATTAAGCGAAATAAAAAATAAAAATTAAACAATTTAAGTGCAAAAGAGAGAACAGCTAGCAGGTATGATCTCTGCTATCTATGCATGGGCCTTCCCCCAGGCGTCTTTCTCGTTTTTTCAACCATTTACCAAGAAATAAGATCAAAGCATAGATAACCAGTGAAAATGTCGTAAATTCAAATCAAGTTTTATAAAAGGAAATTAAAAGCTGTTGGACACAACTGTTCTTCATGGAAATGGGAAAGTTGGTACGAAACATGAAGTTAGGGGAATTTGAGGCAACGACCAAAAAGAACCTACCAAAGCCTTATTTCAAACGTATGAAATCCGGCAAAGACTTTAGGCCTGTACACCATTTTAAAGCGTGAATCACCTATATCTTCATGTGATAGCCATTTTATCTGATATAAACATCTTACCTTACAAGTCAGGGGTCAAAGAGTTTGATTTGGATGGGACCCATACTATCAAAATGATAAAAAAGGGTAAATTAGGAAAATATGGGGTAGCCTAAAATTGTAGTTTAGACTCTAGACACTTTTTGCTATCTTGGAAAGCAGTTGAGTTAGGTGAATGACACTTTCAGAAATGAATCCAGGGCCAAAACTATTCGAGCCAATCTAAAATGACAATAAAAATAGGCAAATATTGAGCAGTTCATATTTTTGATCGATGAATAAAGTGAACATACCACTCGATGCCTTTTCTTATGCTCTTTCCGAATATAATAATCGTTTTTGGCGCAAATTCACTTCACCCCACCCAAATATACCAATTCAGGGTATATATTTTCACATTGGGGTAGGAGTGAGGGTGAAGTTCTTACTTCAAGGAAAGAAGTAGAAGACCTACCAAGAAAATGACTGCAGAAGAAGCAGCAAGGCTTTTATTCATACATGATTGTGATTCAGATCTAGATATCTCGTCCGACGACGACGACCCAAACTGGGCACCAGACAATCCAGATCAAGAATTTCAACTCTACGTTCTCTCAACTGTTATGGCAATGAAGACAGAAGTGATGAAGAGGATATTGACCACACAGACGACATCCCTTTATCAATGCTTGGCAGGTTCGAGTTAGACAATGGCGATGACACGGATCAATTCGATTTGCCTCTTCCAGGCTTGAATGACACAGCAGCGTCAAACAGTTCTTCAAGCACATCATCAGCACCAGTGGCAACTTCTTCTGCAATGCAGTCAGCAACAGTTATTGCACCTGCTGAACCCTTTGTCCCTACAATAGCTAAGAAAAATGCTCCTTCCCAAGCAGTGGCCGGTCTAGTAACTCCAACTGATGCTCCTCAGGTCACGGTAAAACCAGTAGCAAAAAAGAAGGTAGCAAAGAAGGCAAAGCAATACAAGTGGATAAAAACGGAGCCCGAACCTCGAGATATTACCTGGAAGGGTTCTATGCCACAGTATGACGAGGTACAAACGCCTCTTGATCTCTTCCGAATGTTTATCACAGAAGACATTCTTTCAAACATTGTGGACCAAACGAACCTGAATACCATGAAAAAGAAGAATCTTGTTCTGAAACTTTCTCTTGAAGAGCTGCACAGATTTATTGGAGTTCAAATGCTTATGAGCATTCTCAAACTTCCGGCTATGAGAATGTACTGGAAGAATGGAATACGATATTCCCCGGTGGCTGATACCATGAGCAGAGATAGGTTCATCAGCTTGAGATCTTTCTTCCACATTTGCGATGACACCTTAATGATACCGAAAGGGGAGGCTGGTCACGATAAACTGTTCAAGATCAGAAGACTATACGACGCATTCAGGGAGAATCTGAAAAAAGTAGACCCTGAAGACATCCAAAGTATTGACGAACAGATGATCCCGTTCAAAGGAAGAATTGGATTTCGACAGTACTTAAAGGACAAGCCCTACTCGTGTTGTGTAAAGGTTTTCACGAGAGCTGGCATTAGCGGAATAGTGTGTGACATAGAGATATATACAGGAAAAGTATCTGTTGAAATTTCTTAACTTGGCCAAAGTACTGACGTTGTCCTTCGGCTTGTAGAAAATCTGCCAAGGTTCATGAACTTCAAGCTGTTCTTTGATAACTTCTATACTGGCATCGATCTTATTCTCAAGCTTTGGGTTGAATATGGCATCGGGTCATGTTGTAGAATACGCGGCAACAGAATGTGGGGTGCTGTTTTAGATACCGATAGCAACATGAAAAAGAATGGACGAGGGTCAGTGGGCTCCTGTTTTGAAAGACATTCAGAAGTATCAGTAGTAGAATGGTATGACAACAAACCAGTCCATTTGGCTTCGTCATACTGTGCAGTCACCTCAATTGATAAGTGTCAGAGATGGGATGGCACAACACGGAAATACGTCAAAGTTGATCGCCACCGAATCGTCCGTGACTACAAAAAATCAATGGGGGGCGTAGATCTTGCTGACATGTTCCTGGAGCTTTACAGGACTGACATTCGCTCGAAGAAATGGTATATGAGGATTGTGTACTACTTCTTTGACATGGCTGTGAACAACGCCTGGCTGATACACCGCCGACAGTGTAAGCAGACCAATGTTCAGCATATGTCTCTACTGTACTTCAAAATGGACATTGCTCGTGGGTTGGTTCTTCCTGGCGTATCTGAAAGTCCTCGAGTTAGAAGGATCTGTTGAAATTTCTCGAACAGAAAAGGATCTGTTGAAATTTCTTAATTTGGCCAAGGTACTGACGTTGTCCTTCGGTTTGTAGAAAATCTGCCAAGGTTCATGAACTTCAAGCTGTTCTTTGATAACTTCTGTGCTGACATCGATCTCATTCACAAGCTTCGGGTTGAATATGGCATCGAATCATGTGGTACGATACGCAGCAACAGAATGAGGGGCGCTGTTCTAGATACCGACGCCAACATGAAGAAGAATGGACGAGGGTCAGTGGACTTCCGTTTTGAAAGACATTCAGAAGTATCGGTAGTAAAATGGTAAGACAACAAACCAGTTCATTTGGCTTCGTCATACCGTGCAGTCACCTCAATTGATAAGTGTCAGAGATGGGAGTGTCGATCGCTACCGAATCGTCCGTGACTACAACAAATCAATGGGGGGCGTAGATCTTGCTGACATGTTCCTGGAGCTTTACAGGACTGACATTCACTTGAAGAAATGGTATATGAGGATTGTGTACTACTTCTTTGACATGGCTGTGAACAACGCCTGGCTGATACACCGCCGATAGTGTAAGCAGACCAATGTTCAGCATATGTCTCTACTGTAATTCAAAATGGACATTGCTCGTGGGTTGGTTCTTACTGGCGTATCTGAAAGTCCTCGAGTTGGAAGACCATCCTTATTAGTGACGAAGCGCAATACGTCTACCTCGCGAGACGGGATGCCTTCGGAATCAACGAGGTTTGACAAGACCTCGCATTTTCCGGATACGACTGAAAAGGGAAGATGTCGCTATGAGAAGTGCGTTAGGGTTGGAACCAGTCGAATCATGTGTTCGAAGTGCAAAGTTCGACTGTGTTTGAACTTAGATCGCAACTGTTTCAAAAAATTTTCACCTAAAATAGTATCTGTATATACATGACGTGACCATATGGTAACCATTCACAGTTTGGATCTGGAATGAAATACATTTAAAAAAAAATAAATATGTTCTAGTTGAACCTCCAGGATCACTCTCTGTTATTTTCAGAATTTTTACGCAATTCCTTCTTGGTTCAGGTCTGAAAGGGTTAACAGTATTAAAAAAACAGGAAGTTTTTTTCAACTGAAAGTAAGGAGCAACATTAAAACTTAAAACGAACAGAAATTAGTACGTATTTGAAGAGGTTCGCCCTCTCCCCAACATCTCGCTCTTCATGCTAAGATTTTTTAGTACTTATAAAAAAGCTTCTTATTCTTTTACTTAAACAACCCTTGTGTTTCAGGAGTCTTTTTTAAAGAATTGGGACAAAATTCAAACTTCAGCGTAATGAGTGAGGTGTTGAGGAGCAGGCAAACCCCTTCATATACGTTGTAATTTTTGTTCGGTTGAAGTTTTAATGTTGCTCCTTACTTTCAGTTGAGAAAACTTGTATTTTTTTTATTTAATTTCTGATCGTTTTTTTAAATGATGCTAGCACTTAGCTTACTGTAAGGTGTGTCGTAAATACATAGAGGCAGATGTGTGGCAAACGTGAGGTGCCATCTCCGAACAAACTTCCACAAGAGCAGGGTTCAGAACAATCAGAAACCAATACTGCAGTATGAAGACCTTCCCAAAAAATTACATACTGAGTCTGTAATTGAAGTCAGCTTGAAGCTTACGTCGTGGGTCGTCTTGGAATATTTTCCCATTACAAAAATGGACACTTTAATCTCAGTCCTAAAAAACACTTTTGGAGACTCAGAACTTTTTAAAAGCTTCAATCAGGGCAGAACTAAAATTAGTGGGATAATTAGACACGTCATTGCCCCTGCAGAAAGAAATGTGCTTTCTTGTGAACTGAAGAAATCCCATATCTCTTTACTAGTTGACGAATCTACCGATAAATTTTGGCAGAAGGTCTTGGTCCTTATCGCAAGGTATGAATACTCCAAAGATAAAGTGCGAGAAGACTCTCTGGGACTTTTGCCAGTAAGTGATGCCAGTTCAGAAGGGAAAAAACGTCTAATACTAGGAAATTTGGAAAGCCTAGGAATAATTTTGACACTGTCTTGGCTGCGATTGGCTTTGACACTGCCAATGTTAACACTGGACATCGAAAAGGTCTTGGTGTAGTGTTAAAAGAGTATGTGCCAGATTTGTTTGTGCTAGGCTGCACTAGCCATTCGCTTCCTCTCTGTTCTGCATATGCAGCTATGATATTGCCAGATGGAATTGACATTTCTATTTGTGACGTAGTTGGACCAGGTCTTGGTCCTTATCGCAAAGTACAAATACTCCAAAGATAAAGTGCGAGAAGGCTTTCTGGGACTTTTGCCAGTAAGTGATGCCAGTTCAGATGGGCAAAAATGTCTAATACTAGGAAATTTGGAAAGCCTAGGAATACTTTTGACACTGTCTTGGCTGCGATTAGCTTTGACACTGCCAATGTTAACACTGGACATCAAAGAGGTCTTGGTGTAGTGTTAAAAGAGTATGTGCCAGATTTGTTTGTGCTAGGCTGCACTAGCCATTCCCTTGCTCTCTGTTCTGCATATGCAGCTATGATATTGCCAGATGGAATTGACATTTTTATTCGTGACGTAGTTGCATATGGCATATAGCCCAAAAGGACATGATGAAAATAAAGATCTATCAAAGTTTCTGTCATGCGGAAAACCATAAGCTTTCGCAGACTTCAAGTACGCGATGGCTCACCCTTGAAGCTTCCGTTGAAGCGGATCCTTGAGCAGTGGAACCCGCTCCTTTTATTCTTTCCCAATCATGGAGAAGGTGACTCCGCTGGAGATAGAGGAGCCAATAAAAAGGCTAATAAAATTCTTGCTTTTATGCGTGATTCCTCTCTGAAACGTACTTAGTATTTTCTTTTTTTTGTCTTACAAGAGATCAATGCACTAAACAAAGATTTTCAAGCTGAGGAAACACGGATTCACAGGCTTTTGTAAAAAGGAAGAAATAAGGCGCGTACAAGATTCATTTAAAGTTTGGTTTACCCCAGCTCATTTTCTTGCACTTGATTGTATGAAGTTGGGACCAAATGCGCCGTGCCTCATGAGACGCCTGCAAAACACGGGCCTATTAAGTGCTCAGCCGGTTCACTGCATCTAAATAAGCTGTCTGAATTTTTTTTGGAATTGTGCTCACAGACGAGCAAACAGATTGACTAAAATGACTTAACGTTAGAAAATCTCGAATGCTTAAGTCCAAATGTTGCATTATCTGGAGATATAAACACTCTTGTGCCTCTTCTTCAACGGTTTCCGAATTTGCTGTGTGAAACTGCGGCACAACTTGATAAAATGCATTGATAAAATGCAATCCGTTTTGTTTTTGCTTCTATTTTCTTTTTCGCTGTGCTAGGGTACGGTACTTGACTTGACTACAGTGAAGTCAGCTATAGTTCACGACTAGTTACTTGGACCTCTTATATTCCTTTCAAAAAGTGTGGATAATATGAAGAGAAAACCTTATCTAAACATTTGATGAAGTCAATTAGAGTTCAGTTAAAGATCCAAGCAATCAAAATAAATACATGCAAATTTCAAGTAGAGCATTACCTTTTAAGCTAAGAAAAGAATGATAATCATTATAAAACTTATTGTTTAGAGGTTGATTTCCTAACTTTATTTAAATACGTTTGAAAAATTTTAAGATATGTTTATCGATCAAAGGATAACTGACAATTATGTCTAAATGGCGTAAGAATGGTCAGAACAGTGAAAGGGGCTGCAGGCCCTGCGGTAGCCGCGCGCTTGCTAAATTTTTACTTGCACACGCTTTTAACAGCTTGCACTCTTTTTTGGGCTTGATTTGCACTCTTTTTTGACTTCGGTAATTGGCAACCCTGGATGCGAGGCATAAAGACAGTTTTGGATTTCAATATTATGTAGCCTAATTTTGATCTGTATAACTAGGTCATCTCTTTTTCAAGCAAAGTGGGGCTACATAAATAAGACTACAAATGCTGGTAGGGTAAAATTCTACTTTTGGCCATCTTGGAAAGCGGTTAGGTTAGGAAAATGAAACTTTCAGGGACTGGTCCACACACTAAAGTAGGCTAGCCTATGTCCCAGGAAAGTATTTTGAAGTACCTATCTCCACTCCTTCTCCCTCTAGAGGGTCCTGAATTGGTCAATATCTACCAAATCATATTATTGAGTTAGGACTAGGTGAATAGGAATAAAGTGAATAGGCCTACACCATTCAATGCCTTTTTTTATGCTGATTACAAATATAATAAGCTTTTCTATTGGAAATGAATTTCAGCCACCCCCCTATATATGCTAATTCAGGGTTAGGTTAGGTATAGCCTATATAGGGGGGGGGGGCTGAAATTCATTTCCGATAGAAATGCTTATTATATTTGTAATCAGCATAAAAAAAGCCATCAAATGGTGTATTCACTTTATTCCTAACTCAATAATATGATTTGGTAGATATTGACCTAATTTTGCCTGCATAACAGGTCTATACCTAATGAAATTTTGACAAAAAAACATTGTACCTTAATTTTCTGTTATTAGTTTCTTTTTTTTTACTTTAGTTCTGAAAATGCAATTCCTGTTATTTGAGTAGAATTTTAACCCATAACAATGTTTTTTTCAAAATTTAGGAAATATATTTGCATATCTTTAACAAGTTATAAATTGGGATTGAGCAAAGCTGTGAAGCTGGAAACAATTTTGCTGTACTTAATTTAAGCAGAAAATCTATTTTGCAAGGTTTCACTTTTATAATATGCTATGCAGATTTTTAAAGGTCATCAAAGGTCAGGAACCTCTAGAGGGGGAAGGAGTTCAGGTAGGTATTTCAATTACCTTTCAATGACATAAGCCTGCTTTTGCTTGAAGAGCCATCCTGAAATTTTCAGTTTCATACACAACGACCTGTACAATATAATTAACATTATATAAATTATAATTAAAATCCTATTATAGTTCATATCATGTTTTGTGTATTGGAAAGGGTTTTTCTTATAAAATAAAACTTTAATAACTTAATCTATGTCCCAAAACATACTCTGGGACGTTCTAGACCAACTTTCCTCATAACCCTCTTCTCATATCTAATTTTAAAAAAATTACCTACTTGATAGAAATTTTGAATTAGGCTATTAAAATTTTAAAAAAAAAAACCTTTATAGAAATTTTCTGTTATTATATCAATTTCTTTTTTTTTATATTTTTTTTTGAAAATGAACGTCCTTGGACTTGAGTTTTCTTCTAATTACGTGCTATGTTTTTTTTTAATTTTATTATTTAAAAATATTAGTTCATCATTGAAAACTCATAAATTAGAATCAAGAAAATTTGCGAAGTTTAAAAAAGTCCATGTACTTCATTTGGAACTTGTTGTTTATAGTATCAACCTCAAATTCTTCATCTAAGTTGAACCTGTTTTTCTGATTCTCATTCCTAATGAAATATCACAAAATATGATCAAAATTAAAAAATTTATAGACAAAATTATAGAAATTTGTAGATCTTGTTTACAACAGGCCATAGATTATCATTTGTAAAACCACAAAAAAATTTAGAAAAGTCCAGGAACAAACTGTATTTTGCTGTGAGCACACCACTTTATGACATGCACACCAGCTTGTTTTTGACGTGCCTTTCTCGTACACCTCTATTAAGGCTTTTATCAAAAGAGTATGAAACCATTTTTTGTTCATTGACACACTGTTTTGGTTTGGGCAAAAGCCCCTTATCGTGGAAAAGTCTAATTGACTCTTATTCAGCCGTAGAAAATTTAAATTTTTTATATTAACATCTATGTTTAGACACTATTCTCTTTCAATGCAGATAGAAAACTATAAGTTTTTAATACATGGTAAAAAAACAAAACAAAAACAAGGAAACGTAGTGTATAATTAAATGAAGAAGTTTAGATTCGAACTATAACTGAAGAGCACAAATCACTTAAGCAGAAGATGTTTTGAAAGATTTCACTTCACAAAAAATAATTTTAAATGTGATCAAATGTCACTGTCATCTTTAGGAAGTGGAGGTAGGTACTTCAAAATACCCTCCTCGGACATATTTGAGTCTTCAGACACATCTCTGAAATTTTCATTTTCGAAAAACTCCCTATCCTAGATATCAAGAAGTAGCTAAACTAGGATTTTACAAAGATATTCTCAGAATACTTGGTAGGCACAGAAACTGAGTAAGGATAACAATTTTTTTTGTTGTGAATTAATAGGTAGATTATAAGGGACATTGTAGACAAGGTCTCTTTTGTTTTCTGAGAGAGTAGTTTGGCTCTTTTAGGAAAAAAAAACTTTAAGGGATGACTATCTAGACTAACATTTGTCCCAGGAAAGCGTTTTGAAGTACTTATCTACACTCCTTCTCCCTCTAGAGGTCACTGACCTTTGATGACCATTAAATTTTATTTTTCTTAAACAAGAGAAGAAGAAACTGTTTTCAGCTTCAGACTTCTGCTCAATCCCAATTTATGAGGTTTGAAATTTCTTCAAATACCATTTGTGAATTTAGAAAAAAACCATTTCTATGGCATTAAAATCAATTAATATGCTCAAATAACATATTATAGTGTGATTATGGATAGCTAACTCCACATAAAAGAAAATTTTAAGAAAATGAATCTTACTTAAAAATGTAAACAATAATCATATTTAATTCATGTTGCATTCTGATCATATTTATCTTAACCTCTTCTGTGTTCTATACTTTTTGAACAAAATGTCTGAAAAAATTGATTTGATTAGTATTTATTCAGTTCTTAAACTTGTGCTGAAACAAATGGGATCTACAAAATTTGTTTACAGATGTCACTATATGCAAACTGCAGTAGCATCACCACAGACACCATAAATACCATCTAGTTTGCGTCCGAATGGATGGATGTACAGATTAAAATATATCACAGGAACGTGTTTTGAAGTGGCTACCTCTAGTCATTCTACCTCTTGAGAGCACTGACCAGTGATAACCATTAAAGTATTTTTTTTCTGTGTGTAATCATAATATCACAACCACCTTCGCTCCACATGTAGGGAAACAGGAATGTTTCTCTAAAGGCCCGGAGGATCCGGTAAGTAAATGAAGAACAAAAAAACCATTTTCATCTGTAGACTGTTGCTCAATCAAAATGTACGATTATCACAGTTTTGTAAAATCAAATACATAAATTTATAAAAATTACATAGAAATGAAATTAAAATCATTAAATAAACTAAACGACCCGTGATTCCAGTAAGATATTAGGGATCTACACACTAATCATTAACAGATTTATTATGAAAATTGTTCTTAATATCTTTTAATAAAACGGTTATAATTTAATAATATGAAGATTGATCATAGTGAACGACTTGTGAAATTAGATAGATATTATCATTACCTCTGTCAGATTATTAAACTTTTTCTATCACCTTTCTGAAAAAAAAGAGTCTTTAATGATTACTCTTTAATTTTTCAAAATTTTGATGACACAAATTGTATATACAAAAATTTTTGAAATTTGAAAAGATATACACCCTGTATTGGCATCAACGCAAACACTAGTGCAACTATCTAGAGGACCGCTTAAGTTTGTGTTAGGCTACTTTGAAAGTTACCTTAAATTGCATGTTCAGCAAGATAAAATGGTAATGAGCCTCCTGTGGGACATCTTGCTGGTTGTGTGACACGACTAAGGTTTGGCAACCCAGGTTAGCCTACATCTGCAGTGGCCTAGTCTTGATCAATTCTTTTCTTGAACACATCTATGGTGTGGGATGTGATGGTAGCTCCAGCAAAGCTGGTCAAGTAAGTGACAGCAAGCACAGGGAAGACTGTTCTGCACTCAGGTCATTGACAATGGGGGAGTAGCCGCTTCTTAGTGTGAACTCTTGTTGTACCTGCAAGGGACGCTTAGAAGACGTGATAAGGGTGTTTTCTAGCAGTTGTTACGTCGCAACGGCGTCTCCTATCTTTTTTCAATAGAATAGGGTTGGTAGTTTGAGGGGTATAAGGTGGTCCTCGTGTGGTATGTCTTGCAAATCTTGTATAAGGTTTGGTGCTTGCCTTTGAACAATCTCGAGGGCTTTACTCCCGATTTTATAATGCGGATATGCTAGTGTCATCCCCAATCTCAGGTGTAGACCTACAGTATCCTTGTACAGCTTCTTGACTACACATGTCATCCTGGTTATAAACATTGGTTTTACAATACCTAGGGCTCGAGGTGTGGCTTTGGTCTTTGAGTTTGTTATCATCATTAAGACCTAGGTCCTGCTCCTTACGTACAGCCTCAAGTAGGATCTCTCCAAGGTGTTAAGGATATTTATGAATGTTTTTTCCAAGATTCAGGACTTTGCGTCTTCACATATTGAACTGCACACCCCACTCAGAGGACCTTCTAGATAGTTGATCTAAGTCTTCCTGCAATTTTGAGAGGTTTGGGCTTATTTGGACCTGTACTTAAAGCTGGAAATTGTCAGTATATTGTGTCAGTGGATTGTTCAGGTTAGTTGTACAGTCATTAATATATATCCTGAACAATATGGGACCCAAGATTTTGCCACATGGGACTCCCACTAATGACATGACTTTCATATGATTAAATATTTTAACTGGTGATATCACAAACTATTACCCTCTGGGATCTTCCAGTAGGGATGGTTGCAATACAGTCAGCAACATCTTCGTGCACCCTCAATGCTTTTATCTTCAGGAAAATGAGTGGATGCTGTACTGTATTAAAGGCCTTTGAGTGATCAAGCAATATTACATCCACCAAAAAGCCATCATCCAAGAGTCTGGTAACAAAGTCATTTGTTTCCCTGAAGTATGTGTTGATTGAGCAAGCTTTATTGAAACCATGCTGATTTTCTTAAACTGATTGATTTCTTTCAAGGGGAGAGACCAGTACATCATTCATGATGCTTTCAAGGACCTTCCATACAATAAAAGTGAGACTTTTTGGAGCGATAGTTACTGGCTTGGTCCTTTCTCCCTTTTTTGAAGATAGACTTGATATTGGTCGGCTTGCAGTAACTTGGGAGCACTTTGAAAGTGAGTGACTTCCCAAGAATAGCTACAAGTGGCTCAATACTTTTTTCTTAAAAGAAAAAAATGGCGAAATTAAAGTTACATAAATCAGTGAATAAACTGAATCATGCTTTTTGTTATAAATGTATGTAGTCAGTTTCACAATAAAGTTATTTCCTTTTTATTTCTACTTAAAAAATCAGAGAAAATATAGAAATATTTTATTGACCAAAATTTTATCTCTTAGCATTCTAATTTAACTGATTTAAAAAATAAATTATATTTCGGTAAATCAAAATATTTGCTTTGCTTAACGAAATGAAAATATTAATATTAAATCTTGTGATTATTTTGTAGATCACACATGCAATAAATAACATGACGATAAATAAAAGTTAACAGGGTGATGAAATCCTTTTAATAGACTGTGTTCCTCAAGCAGTGATAGATAGTCACAATAGAGACCATAGATTTTGGTCAAAGATGAAGTGATCATCATCTGTCGCACAATTCTGGATGATGGTCCCTGCAAAGCGGACAAAAATCTATGGTCTTTTCTGTGACTTTCTATCACTGTGAAACTGACTATCATAAGGAATTTACCACTATTTGAACTTTTATTTATTAAATTTTATAGTATTCTAGAAAATATACAAATTACATATACTCTTTTTGTGTAGGGGCTTAACTTCCTATACTACATATTACAGAGAGGATGTGGATATTTTGGGTATGTAGCTCGGGGATGCAGACTGCAAGAATTTATTATACATGAAACAGTGATCACTAAACACACTGCCCCTGATTGGTACAGTTTTGTCATAAAGTTTGTTTAGGCTTTGCAGTGTGGTACAGTGTATAATTGGGGTATCAAGGGATGAGTGGATATATTGACTGAGCTAAAATTGGAAAAAAAATATAACAGAGGACATGTTATTGAAGGGCAGTGGGTGTTAGGAGACATAGAAAGGGTCTCAGGAAAATTCTTTATTAGTCCTGTTACAGATTGGTCATCAGAAGCACTGCTTGAGCTTATATTCAAATGGTTTTGTTCCACCACAACAATAATCTTGGATTTCTGGAGAGTGTATAATAAATAGAACAATCAATGTTTTCATCTCATGACAGTGAATAATAGTGACCAACTTTTTTGATTTTGTGACTGATGCTCACACAG
The DNA here is from genome assembly GCF_049724085.1 of Artemia sp. Qi Xiang Cuo. Classification (NCBI taxonomy): domain Eukaryota; kingdom Metazoa; phylum Arthropoda; class Branchiopoda; order Anostraca; family Artemiidae; genus Artemia; species Artemia sp. Qi Xiang Cuo. Next base: position 1,668,275 of record NC_142806.1, on the reverse strand, counting down.
GAAATATTGAAAGTATACGATAGTCAATGTTTAAACAATCCCCAAGAGTAGGAGATCAGTACAGCTCATGACAATATATATAGACAAGTTTTATTGGAAGACTGTATTCCCAAACTAAGTTGCAATATCACACCAGTTATTGCTTTAGGTGGCTTAGCTTTACAAACCTGAAATTTATCAGTCATCTGGATTTTAACTTGACACCATACAAGTGTCAAGTTAAATTATATCTTACTCTTTTATTATTACAGATAATCTTTGAATTACGTCCTTATCATCAAAATTAAGCTTTATCATCTTGGGTCATAATATTTGATAAAAATTGTTAATATTTAGTTGAATTATTTCATTTGAATTAGAAAATTATATTTAATAGTAGTATAGAAAAGTTAATTTTTATATACCTTTAACAGTTATTCTTATGTTTGTGTTTACACAACTGCAATTACTTTAGCAATCTTGATTAGCACATATGTAGATGGGGTTTTATTTTGTTTGAAACCACTTATAATTTATATAGTTGTGTCTAAACAAATTTTGTAAATTTCACTTGTTTCAGCTCATGATTGAAAACTAAAAAAATGCTTATTCAATCCATGGATTTGTTACAGAAATTTGGCAGGAAAAGTGTAAAACACTGAAAGAAGGCTAGATAAAGGTTTTCTTCACTCAAAATATGTTAACTATGATTATTCTTATTATTATGATGTTAATTTGTTTTCTTAACCTGTTTACTTATTTTGAGTTAGATATTTATGAAAATAAAATAATCGTATTTTAAAAAATAAAACTTAAGTAAAATAAAAATGAAAAATTAGGTATATTGTTGATTTGTCAAAACTTCAATATGTAATATACCTGTCAAGTAGAAAAATTTACAAAACTTATAAATAAAAAGATGCCTGACATAATGGCTTGGCAATACCTCCCCAGAGCATCTTTTGCCCTGTTTGAATGCTTCAATACTTAAAGTTTTACTTTCCTAACATACTCCCTTTTCTAGATAGCTGAAAATAGCTTGTCTAAAATTTTATCATTTATTAACTTGTAAGGACAAAATTTTGAAAAGAAGTTTCATATTTTTGTGCTAAAAATAGGTAGCATTTTCCTTTAGCCTCCCTGTTTTTTAATAGGCTTTTATTTGAGATTAATTTAAAAAAAACAAAGTTTTTCCAAGGTAAGTAAAGAGCAAAGTTGAAACTTAAAACTTACAAAAATTATTACTTCACAGCCTATTTAATATATACTAATATAACTTTTATAAATAAACCAACTAATTATATTTCCCTATGCTTTTATGATTATAGAAAACTAGCACTTTACTGAAAACACTAAAGTCAATTATAAAAACATGATTATTGATTTAAGAGTCAAAAGTGAGTATGTAGAATGAAAACACTAACAAAATATATACATCTTTTAATAGTCTTACACCAGTTGTGAAATTAGCAATTTTCAGTAAACAATTAAAATTACCTTAAAAAAAAATCATAAAACTAAATATCTTTTAACAACTGCAAAGTAATTGAACAGCATACAGAAGTATTTGATTGATTTATCAAGCAGCATTTTGTTCTCATCAGCTGTAATACCAATAGTGGGTAATATAGTCTTAAATTGTAAGAAATATGCTTCAGTATCATAAGTCATAATATGTACTCCGAAAATCTAATTATTTTTCTCTATACACAAGTGAAATTTAAGTTATGATACAAATTCTAAAGCTAGTCTATAGTCTTAATACTACCAACATAATCTTACCTTTGAACTTGCGTACAAACTACACATGACCTGTCCTTTTATGAACCAAAACTTGAGCCAGTCATTGAACTGAGTCATTGTTCGGAAGTGATACCAAATTAAATGTAAAAAAGTAAAGACGATTCTAAAATGGATTGTTGCTTTATCTTAAAAGGGATTGATCCTAAAAGTGAAGGATAATATTTTGATTCTATAAAGTGTCCTGAATTGTTCTGCTTTTACTGTACCAAAACCCATATATTATTATGTGTTTTCAGTAAATCACTAGTTTTCTAAAATCATCAAAGCACAGAGAAACATAACTAGTTTGTTTATCTATACTAGTTATATGGATGTATATATTAAGGTGGCTGTAAAGTAATACTTTTTGTCTTTTTTAAGTTTCAACTTCGCTCTTTACTTCCCTTGGCAAAACTTTGTTTTTTTAAATTAATCTCTTTTTTCTTTTTATTAAAATTTAATGCAGAAAAAATGCTTCCATGATCTTTTTATTTATAAAGAATAATGTATGCTTATTTTAAGTTTTAATGATATTTTTTAGTTTTATTTGAAAATATTCATAAACATGACCTATGATTCATATGAGCATACCATTTTTTAGGTTTCTGTCGAATGTAATAATTTTTTTTGGATATAATTAAATTTTAAACTATTATGAAGAGAAGCTGTAACCACTTTGCATTCTTTCTACAATCCTACCTTTTTTTATTGTTTTTTTTTTTAAATAAAAATTTTTTACATTTTTCTTTACCTGCTAAGCTTATAAAAAACTTGCATTTTCACCATAAATAAAATACCAGTGTATCTACGCTATTCTCAAAAACAGATGATGAGTAGCAGAAAAAACTCCCTATAGAATATGGAGGAAGTAAATCACATTTAGACATTTAGCAAATAGCACTGAATATACTTCCTAGAATACAATATTTTTTATGCCTTATAAGAAAACAGCATTTTAAACAATTCATCATTCATTTTTTTAACTTTGGTTTCTTTACTTATTAAAGGTGTAAGTTTGAATTCTTTAAACGGAATAATGAGAATTACTAAGGGGACTGTTTGGGTGAATGTACGGTTAAGGGCCCTTGTAAATCTCAAATTAAGAGTTTTGTATCATAATTATCACACTGTTGCCGGTTTATACTTGGAAGTTTTTCAACTTTAGAAGGGTCAGACAAGGTGCCAGTATTGGGCTGTTTAGCACTTATGGATGGCAAAACTGATTAAAATCACGTAGATGTGAGCAGCTGCTTTCAAATCAAACATTAAACATCTCTAAGAAGTTCTGGCAGCCCATTAGCCTCTAGCTTTTCCACTTAAGACATGGCATCAATAGTGCCATTTTTAGTGTCTTTTGGCAGTTGCAGGTGGTGGAATTCATAAATAAACGTAGATATGAGAAATAGCTTTAATGTGAGCTATTAAAATCTGTCCTCAATGTTTTGGATCCCGCTTAGGCCAACCCCGTCAGAAATAGCACATAAAATGCCATTTTTTTGCCATATGGCACTTGCAGAGGGTGGAATTTATAAAAAATACACATAGATGTTAGTAACAGCTATCCCTGGAAAAAAGGGAGACAGATCTTTGCTACCCATACGAAAAAGTGATGTATACAGGAGGCTACCAATTTTGGTGTGACAGGTGTTCAACAAATATATTATTTTTCTGATTGAGAGACAGAGGGCAAATTTGCACAAACTATCCTTGAGTTAATTCCTAACTATCGATAAAGAGTGAATTTGCCGTTTATCCTTGAGTTAATTGATTCTCTTTTATTTTAAGATTCCTCTCTAACGAATAGAATTATCAAAATCCGCCCATTAAAAAAAAAAAAAAAAAAAAATTAAAAAACTTGTATAATATGTAATTTTAATTAGCTCTTCGTCTTTCAGTCAGGAAAATTATATTTTTGGTAAAAGAAATTTTGTTTTGCTGAAAGAAATTTGAAGGGGAATTTTAATACAAGGAATTTAAAGGAGACCTAAGCTAAGTTTGTTACCTTAGTGACAATTTTGAAATTTGATAGCGTATTTGCTCATTCATAGATAGTTGATCAGTTAGAGCAGAATAATATAACTTTGCTTGCAGTAAAAATTTTCAAATATTCAAAAATTTTTCGCTGATTTGTACATTGGATAATCCTAAGCATTAAGTTAAGTAGCTTCATCATTAAATACTAAAATCAGTTACTCTACGATAGCCCTGGCCGAACGCCAAATTTCTATTCCTGAAGTAAACACTAAAAGCCGAATAACGTATAAAAGGCTTTACAATCAAACAGTCTTCCGTGATAACAAACTTGAAGTAAGGAATGCACTCGGTCATTAGTTATGCAAACATTCAATAAAATGAATTTAAAAACACCTAGATACATTTAAGGCCATCAGCTTATAATGGCTATAATCAAATGTATAAGATTCATCAAGATTAGTGATACCTTCAAAAGGGTCAGTACAAGCCTTAGAAAGAGGATGTCATTATTTTTGAGCTAGATGGACTCCCCAGATATTAGAGGAATCTTAATGAAATTCGTACCATGGATTCAGTCATAGCTAGAGTACCATCACAGTTGAAGTTTCAGGCTATTGTTTGAATAAACTGTGGAATTTTATTGGATTTCTGCTGCAGACCAATCATGGATGCTTGGGCTATATTCCGGAGAAGCATGATTGCACCGAAATAATGGACAGCTAAAGGAGCGATATAGTTTCAGTCGACAGTAAATTATAAGTTCTAGTGCCCATATTAAGTAAGCAGATATGATTACAGGACAATTGGGCTCCTTCGCGTGCTCATGTCCCCCCAAATTATCTGATAAAAATTTCTGAGACAGCCATTTTGTTCAGTATAGTTTCGGGAGAATTATCTAGGGGCTTTTTTCCGTGTGTTTTGATTTCCGGGAAATAATTTCCACGGTTGGGGGCATTTCTGGAGTGATTGAGAAATCGATTATAGATTAAAGTCTTATTCAAATGAAAGAATACTATAGACAATTTTTCAGGCTTAAGCTTCCGCAAAACCTTTTCCAGGGAGAGGACGCTTCTGTGAATCTGAAATCGCGGGGACAAACTTCGACACGAGGGAGGGGTACACTTTCAAGTAAGAGACAGGACTACGGATAATTTTTGCGGCCGGGGGATTAATAGAGGGTGAGCCAGATTTACCTAGATTGTTTCCCAAACGAATATAACTTATCCAACGCATGAAGGGTTGTGCCTTTTTCAATATTTTAGTCTTTACTGTAAAGTTTAACGATTTGTCCCAATTTTTTTAAGGGCGTCTACTGAAACGGGGATTGTTCGGTTAGAATAAGAATCTTTTTTAAAAGTGCTAATTTTATTTTAATTTTTCATGCACGGTAATAAAAATTATAACATTCATTTGTTGAAAAATTTCCATAAATAAAACAAAAAAAAAGGTTTTTTTTAAATTAAATTAAGGTGCAACAGTAAAAATTAAAAAAATAAGAAATTATTCATTATATGAAAGTGACTGTCCCCTCCTTAACGCCTCGCTCTTTATGCGCAGGTTCTTGTTGTTTTAAACAGTAGAGTTGTGACAAAGAGTCAAACTTTAGCGTAAAGAGTAAGGTGCTAAGGAGAGGACAGCCCCTTTCATGTATGGAATAATTTCTGTTCGTTTCAAGTTTTAGTGTCACTCCTTACTTTCAGTTAATAAAATTTTTTTTATATTTAGTTAAAGTAAAGAGAGAAGTTGAACCTTTCAACGAAGTAAAGCTTCCGTTTCCTAGTTTCTGCACCATATTTTTGAAAAGCTCCTTCAAATATATTGGCTCTTGAAGTTTTTCCATTTTCTTAGAATTACGAATAAATAGTGCTTTGCTGAATACACAAAACAAGGTTAGGAGCGGAAAAATCCCTAACTAGCCCACAAAAAATTAAACACAAACTTGTAGAGGTTTCCAATGTCTTTTTCTAGCCATAGACTTCTCTAATAAACAATTTTAGGCATCAATACTCTAATAAGCTTTAGTTTTCAGTAAAGTACCAGTTTTTGCCATGATAACTAAAGTTTGATCTTCTAACACGCCTTTTTGTGTGTGCTCCTTCTAAAAGCAAAGGCTATTTGTTTTTAGCATGATATATCAGTAGACTAGAACATTATACTTCTACAACGCCCCCGTACAAACAGTTTTTTTTTTTCTGTTAATTAGTTGAATAGGACATGGTTGAACAAATCATCAAACCTACTTGATCTAATGAAGTGGAACAGAAGCTCACCAAACTGAAAAGATAAATGCAATAATTAACAATTATTGGACAGGGTCAATATGCTTTTCATATTTGGTATTATATGATTCATTGACTGTTTGATCAATGACAGTAACGTTTGATAGATTTTTTTTACGTGAAATACTCTAGTTTCTTTTCTTAGTTTTGAAAACATTTTGGAAGAAACTAAATTTCAGTTGGGGAGGAGGGGGGCAAAATGAGGTCTGAGGTGAAAATTTGGTCTGAGAGAGGCAGTTGTCCCCTCTGTCCCATAGGAAATTACGCTCCTCAACCCAGCCCCTTGCCACTTACTGGCAGGGGCGAATCCAGGGAGAGGGTGCGTGCGCCAACCCATATGCCTTCCCAAGACCAGAACAGAATTTAATGTGCATTTTCAGTTTAATATACATATACTGATATTTAGTAATCAAAATGCTAATATCATTTGATATGTGTCTTATAGGTACTAAAGGAACATTTAAATATCATCATTTTTAGCCTAATTGCGTAGCTACTAAAGGAACATTTTTGTTCTATCTATTGGTATCAATATTCCGTTTTTTTTTTTTATAGTTTCGGTTACTATTGAGCCTTACGTTCCTGAAATCATGAATTAGAATATTTAATTAGCTGTTTGGGTTTTCAGACACCATAGCTAGTTGAAACTCTACATAAATATCTTCATTTTTAACCTAATTGCGTATAGTTTAAATAATTTCTAGGAGGATGAAGTATTTTTTTACTTAAAAACTACATTAATAACTTCCAAGGTGATAGGACAGTATGACACAGAATTTATCAATTACCGAGAGTTCAATAACCCCCCCCCGCAATGACTTCCAAGGGTTTTATGACTCCTCCCCACAATGAATTCAGATGGTTTTAAGGCTCATCTCACTAGTCATAACTCCGTTCAACCTTGAGCGAATCTACTTAACAACTACATTAATAACTTCCAAGATGATAGGACAGTATGACACAGAATTTATCAGTTACCGAGAGTTCAATAACTCCCCTCGCAATGACTTCCAAGGGTTTTATGACTCCTCCCCACAATGAAGTTGAAACTCTGCATAAATATCTTAATTTTTAGCCTAATTGCATAGGTACTAAAGGAACATTGAAATATCTTCATTTTTAGCCTAATTGCGTAGCTACTAAAGGAACATTTTTGTTGTATCTATTGGTTTCAATATTCCGTTTTTTTTTTTTAGAGTTTCGGTTACTATTGAGCCTTTCGTGCCTGAAATCATGAATTAGAATATTTAATTAGCTGTTTGGGTTTTCAGACACAATAGCTAGTTGAAACTCTACATAAATATATTAATTTTTAACCTTAGTGTATGCAGATTAAATAAATTTAGGATGATGATATATTTTTTTACTGAACACCAGAATTAATAGAGTCCAATGTGACAGGACAGTATGACACAGACTTTATCAGTTACAGAGAGATCAATAGACACACACGCACTAACTTCATATGGTTGTATGACTCCTCCCCACAATGAATTCAGATGGTTTTAATACTCATCTCACTAGTCATAACTCCATTCAACCTTGAGCGAATCTACTTAACAACTACATTAATAACTTCCAAGATGATAGGACAGTATGACACAGAATTTATCAGTTACCGAGAGTTCAATAACTCCCCTCGCAATGACTTCCAAGGGTTTTATGACTCCTCCCTCCAATGAATTCAGATGGTTTTAGGACTCATTCCCCTAGCCATAACTCCATTCAACCTTGAGCGAAGTTATAAAAGTTTGATGAAGTATTTTTCTGCTTAACAACTACATTAATAACTTCCAAGATGATAGGACAGTATGACACAGAATTTACCAGTTACCGAGAGTTCAATGACTCCTCCTCGCAATGACTTCCAAGGGTTTTATGATTCCTCCCCACAATGAATTCAGATGGTTTTAAGACTCATCTCACTAGTCATAACTCCATTCAACCATGAGCGAAGGTATAAAAGTTTGATAAAGTATTTCTCTACTTAACAGCTACATTAATAGCCTCCAAGATGATAGGACTGTTTTACACCGAATTTATCAGTTTGAAAAAATCATCTTGCGGTGTTATATTCGAATGTGCCTTTTTATTATTGTCTATTGATCTTGAAGAAATTGACTGTTATCATTGGTTAGTGAACTATAATCTGTTTGAGTATGATAAAAGCTTTTGGAGTACTACATTACGGTGTATAAACAGACTGGGATTCTACGATAGAGTGATTACACCACTTAATAATACTGGTCAGGAACTGAGAAATGTCCAGGAGGAAGTCAGTGGAATTTGTAGCTTTTTCGGAGTTGAAGCGCTCTACGTAAAGGGCAATGTACCTACATATAAAGTTTTAATTCAAAAGTGTGACCCTAGGATTCCACTTTTCAATCTAGAAGAGTTTACGTGTCCTAAATTTGAAGGGGGCTATCACCATCCTGAAGAGGAGGTTAGGTTCTTCGCACAGTAGATACCTAAGAACATACCTGATCGGGATAAATCCATAAGACATGTTAAAAACTATCCTATATCATGGGACCATCGTTTGTGGATGTTTAAGAGTGAACTCTAAGTACTGTTTTTATGTAAACATTTGTTGTTGTTTTTTTTTTTTTCTCAAAAAAAAAATCAGTTAATACATTTAATAAAAAAATAAATTTAATCTTAAACCCTTCAAGTTATTTAGAATAGTTCTATTGTAAGCAAGTAACAAACTCTGTCATGAAGTCACCTCTTGGATACACAATACAGAAATTTTCATTAAAGAAATTATGAAAAAATTGTAAGTAAGTAGCAAATTCTTTCTTGAATTCACCTGCTGGATTAATTATTTATTTTAGTAAAGTAATAATTTATTTTAGTAAATTAATAATTTATTTTAGTAAAGTAATAATTTATTTTAGTAAAGTAATTATTTATTCTAGTAAGTAACATTTCTTACTTGAAGTCATCTCTTGATACAAATACGGAAATTTCATTCAGAAATTATGAAAATATTTGTAAGTAAGTAACAAACTCTTTATTGATTTCATCTTGGATATACAGTACAGATACTTCATTCAGAAATTATGAAAATCGCAATAGAACTTTTTTCTTGTATACAATTTACGTAGCTACATGATGTGAATTTAATGCAGAAATTGTTAAATCTAGTAGTAGCAATTTCGTTTTTTGAAGTCAATTGATACTATACTTAATTGCATTCAGATATTTGTTGATCAAACAAAGCCGTGACTTCATCAGATGGTTTTGTAGATGCAGTGAGTTGTTACTAGTAGTAGCATTTTCTTTATTGTTTTGCAAGCCATTCATACTATACCTTAAATGCATTCAGATATTTTCCTTGATAAAACATAGCCATGACTACATCAGATGGTTTTGTAGTGCAGTGATGTTGTTACTAGTAGTAGTATTTTTCTGTGCATTTTTTCGTTCAAAAAGCGAGGATTTCTGTTAAATAAATAATTCTTATACCTTTTAAAATGCATTACAGGGATTTTCTTGATAAGACATAGCTGTTGACTTACATCAGATGGATTTTGTCGTTACAGTGATGTTCGTTACTAGTAGTGAGAATTTCGTGTTATATAAGTAATTCTTATATTATTCCGTTCAATTGCATGCGAGATATTTCTTGATAAATACATAATCGTGACTACCTATCAAAATGGCTTTACGTGATGCAGTTGTAGTGCAGTGAGTTGTTACTAGTAGTAGTATTTTCAAGTGTTTTTTGTAAGCAATTCATACTATACCGTTCAAATGCATTCAGATATTTTCTTGATAAATACATAGTCGTGACTACATTCAGAATGGTTTTGTGAGTGCAGTGAGTCTGTTACTAGTAGTAGCACGTTTCGATGTTTTCTTTGCAAGCCATTCATACTATACCTTAAATGCATTCATATATTTTATTGATAAAACATAGCCGTGACTACATCAGTTGGTTTTGTAGTGCAGTTAGTTGTTACTAGTAGTAGTATTTTTTTTTTTTGAATTTCATTAATAATAAAAATTAATTTATTTAAGATATTTTATTTATAAAAAATTGCCGTTACCAAATAAGATTTTTTTTTTTTGATGTTAGTTTTTAATATTAGTATCTTTTTCGTTTTTTTTTTGCAAACCATTAAAACTATAACATAAATTCATTAAGATATTTTATTTATTAAAAATATCCGTTACTAACTCAGATGGTTTTGCAGTGCAGTGAGTTGTTAATATTAGTAGTATTTTCATGTTTTTTTTTTCGCAATCCATTTATACTATACCATAAATGCATTCAGATATGTTCTTGATTCATTCTTATACCTAGATTTTCTCTATGTTAACCCATCTATCCAATATATGATGTATGTAAATCCTTTTCTTACATCTCCGATGTTTTAATAGACATTCTTAACGTTCGATATGCTAGCTTACTCTAAAAATAATGAACACATAAGAATGTAAGGTATAATTTATTTTTAATGAAATAATGTCATGTAGAATTGAACAACTTTGGACATTTTGAATCTGTTCCATAAAATGCTTCACCGTGTACTCTCTTGATAGTATAGCTATTGTCTTCTCTTAGTTCATAATCAGTAGAATGATCATTATTCCATTTTGACTCATACACAATTTTAATAGGTGTGTCATCGACAGGGTCAATATGCTTTTCGTCGTTGGTATTATTTGTATTCATTGACTGTTTGATCAATGGCAGTAACGTTTGCTGGTACATTATTTTTCATTGATTCATCTTTATATTGCTGAGTGATATTTTCTGCCAATTCCCTTTTTATTTTTCTAGAAATTTCACTGTCTATTATCACACTATTTTTACACAGGTAACAGTTCCGGCAAGTAGACAGGATATGGTCTATGATATTAGTAGAAGAGTAGGTCCTTCTTTTCGTCTTTGCTTTCGTTTGAATGCTAATAACCAAAAGCTGACGATGTGGTCTAACACTGGGTAACATGTTACCACAAGCACTAGCAAGATACCCCTCTTTAGCAACTATTATTTTTATGTTGGCATTCTCCTTGAGTGTAATCATCTCCGGAGGTCTCAATCTTGCATATCCACCATCATAAGAGTTGAATTTTTTTGACCCTCCAAAGAAATTCAATTCCTTACTGTCATGACAACACACGCATACATTTCCGATAGTACTACCACCTGTACTTATTTCATAGTTTACATACTTCTCCTTGTCAGAATTCAATGCTACAATAACACCATCATGTGAATACACTTTCTTAAAATGCTTCATCTTCGCTTTTTTTGAGATATTAGCTATGTGTTTATCATTCCACTATGTAAAAAATACTGATTTAATACATGCGACAAACTAGGAAATGTCGATAGCCGGCCAGAGAGCAATAGTGGGAAAGACACAATGTGTTTCAGGGATAAACATAGAGTACAATTCATTAAAGAAATTATGAAAATATTTATAATTAATTGGTAAACACGCTTTGAAACTACATGTTATTTGTATGCCTTTGCTTCGCACCTTTCCAAACGAGTGGAGTTCCCCCACTGGTTCCTACACATTGCAATAAGTGAGCAGTACGAAAACTTGAAACCTTTCCAAACAAGCGGGGATTCCCCACTGATTCCTACACATTGCTAAAAGTTAGCAGTACGAAAGCTCCACGTTTTCAACCAGACCGGTTTTTTAGGGACCAATCAGGAGAGACATGCAAAGTCGACATAGCTTTATTTCATTTTTTTAAGGTTAATTTAGACTAGGTTACGTGCGCGCACGTAACCTAGTCTTGCACGTAACCTAGTAGTTGTTAAGCAGAGAAATACTTCATCAAACTTTTATACCTTCGCTCAAGGTTGAATGGAGTTATGACTAGTGAGATGAGTCTTAAAACCATCTGAATTCATTGTGGGGAGGAGTCATAAAACCCTTGGAAGTCATTGCGAGGGGGGTTATTGAACTCTCGGTAACTGATAAATTCTGTGTCATACTGTCCTATCATCTTGGAAGTTATTAATGTAGTTGTTAAGTGAGATTCGCTCAAGGTTGAATGGAGTTATGACTAGTGAGATGAGTCTTAAAACCATCTGAATTCATTGTGGGGAGGAGTCATAAAACCCTTGGAAGTCATTGCGAGGTGAGTTATTGAACTCTCGGTAACTGAGAAATTCTGTGTCATACTGTCCTGTCACCTTGGAAGTTATTAATGTAGTTGTTAAGTAAAAAAATACTTCATCCTCCTAGAATTATTTAAACTATACGCAATTAGGTTAAAAATTAAGATATTTATGTAGAGTTTCAACTAGCTATGGTGTCTGAAAACCCAAACATCTAATTAAATATTCTAATTCATGATTTCAGGCACTTAAGGCTCAATAGTAACCGAAACTCTAAAAAAAAAAACGGAATATTGATACCAATATATACAAAAAAAATGTTCCTTTAGTAGCTACGCAATTAGGCTAAAAATGAAGATATTTCAATGTTCCTTTAGTACCTATAAGACACATATCAAATGATATTAGCATTTTGATTACTAAATATCAGTATATGTATATTAAACTGAAAATGCACATTAAATTCTGTTCTGGTCTTGGGAAGGCATATGGGTTGGCGCACGCACCCTCTCCCTGGATTCGCCCCTGCCAGTAAGTGGCAAGGGGCTGGGTTGAGGAGCGTAATTTCCTATGGGACAGAGGGGACAACTGCCTCTCTCAGACCAAATTTTCACCCCAGCCCTCATTTTGCCCCACCCCAACTGAAATTTAGTTTCTTCCAAAATGTTTTCAAAACTAAGAAAAGAAACTAGAGTATTTCACGTAAAAAAAAAATCTATCAAACGTTACTGTCATTGATCAAACAGTCAATGAATCAAATAATACCAAAGATGAAAAGCATATTGACCCTGTCCAATAATTGTTAATTATTACATTTATCTTTTCAGTTTGGTGAGCTTCTGTTCCACTTCATTAGATCAAGTAGGTTTGATGATTTGTTCAACCCTGTCCTATTCAACTAATTAACAGAAAAAAAACTGTTTGTACGGGGGCGTTGTAGAAGTATAATGTTCTAGTCTACTTATATCGGTAATTTCATTGTGCATATAGTTAGGGACTGTGTGTGGGTCTGTTAGGAGAGTGTGATTAGTATATAATTGTGACAGCAGTGATTACCAAATTTGGAAAAGGCATCTGATGGGTAATCTAACTGTATGCTGTTTTTTTTTCTGGTGTAGTCTCTTCAGTTTTTTTGGTGTAAGTATAAGGCATAGCAATTAGCATAGTAATCAGCACTGGATCTCAATTTCTGAAACTAATAAATTTGCAAAGTTAAATAAAAAAAAAAAAAATAGCGGCAAGATCTGTTAAGTGCTAGATGGAACTGGTGATGTTTTATTGACACTAGCACCTATTTCCAGTCCCAGTTTCTAGAAATTTTCATTTAACCAATAATTAGGCTACTATTTATTCGTATGCCCCAGATAATCCTCTCTATAGTATCTTTATACAAAACTGAATTGGCCTTTGATCAATTATAACTGCTTAGATTAGTGGCAAATGTGTCTTCTTGCTTATTTTCTGGGCTCTAGATTTATAAAACAACTGGACACCCTATGGTTAATTTTGCCTATTTTATTTTTGTTTAGTTTTTAGTACTTTTAACTTTGTACGATTTCTCGGTTAAATGTGTTTTTCAAGTTTTGTTTCGAGTCTTTTATGAAGTAGCAAAGCACTCTTACTGAAACAAAAAAAAAAAAAAATTTTTTTGGGAGCGAAGGGGTGTTGGGATTGAATGCTCACTTGTCCTGCTTACCTTCTCGGAATTGTGTTTCATCTGTTTCCAAAAAGTACTGAATTACTGATTGCCGTACCAAAGCGCGTCAACTACGGTGTATCGAGACATGCATGTTATTAGAATTTGACAGTTTTCCTCAAATAAATTAAGGGTTTTTTCATGTAATTAAAATTCCCACTATTTACTGAAATAAGTGTAACTTCGAAAAAGAAGAACAGAGTCTGTAGAAGTAAGTCAGAAGTGGCTGTTGAATGTTATTTAGTAGAGAAGAAGAGACTCTGCAACACCCAATGAAATACCAATGTCTAATGACGAAGTAGGATACCAGGTAGTAGACATAGATCGAGACAGCATATTTGTATTATTTCTTGGATAACAGTTGAGGAACATTGGGTGCCTTGGATATGCTAGGATGGTCCCTAAGTGGATGAGCTTTTTGGAAACTTGATTGAAGGCTGAAACTGAATTAAATGTGGTAGACTGGCAATTATCTATTTTCATTTTACCATATTATGTGCATTAGTTTTGCGTAGTAGTGCATTAGTATATATATATATATATATATATATATATATATATATATATATATATATATATATATATATATATATATATATATATATATATATATATATATATATATATATATATATATATATATATATATATATATATATATATATATATATATATATATATATATATATATATATATATATATATATATATATATATATATATATATATATATATATATATATATATATATATATATATATATATATATATATATATATTAATTTTTATTAATTTTTGTTATTTGTTATTTTTAATGTTGTTGCTTACTTTCAGTTGAAAAAACTTTTTTTATATTCAATTCTTCATCGTTTATTTTTAAATAGTGATGGGAAATTCAGTTGGGTGTCTGATTCGTTTGTGGATGTCTGAGACATTTACTAATATTTATTCTAATAATGAAAAAAATTACAATTAAGATACTTCGATACTAAACAAAAAAACTGGGAAATTGAAACTGAAATGCAAGTCCGCCTTATCTTTTCTGGCCAAAGGCTTGCTTCTGCTTGAATAGGTTTTCATGATCAAACAGTTCATGGTAACGACCTGTAAGTAAGGAACGACCCGGCTCAATAGTAACCGAAACTCTTAAGAAACGGAATTTTGATACCAATAGATACATAAAAAGAATTTGATTTTTATGCTGATTTCAAATATATAAGTTTCATCAAGTTTAGTGTTGTCAATCAAAAGTTACGAGCCTCAGAAAATTTTCCTTATTTTCGAAGACAGGGGAAAAAAGCCCCTAAGAGTCATAGAATCTTAATAAAAATCCCACCATCAGATTAAGCTTATCAGAGAACAGTAGTTTAGAGGTTTAAAGCTCCGATCTGGAAAAATGTAGAATTTTGTTTTATTTTGCCAGAAGAAATATAACGGATGCGTGTTTATTTATTTTTTTTTGGGGGTGACTGCAACGACTCAATGGCCCTAGAATATCACGAGAGGGCTCATTCGATCGGAAATTAAATGTTCTAGGGCCTTTTTTAAGTGACCCAAAAAAATTAGAGGGCAACTAGGCCCTTCCCACGCTCATTTTTTTCCAAAAATAACCCTGATCAAATTTATAGATAGCATTCTGTTCAGCATAATCAAAGAATCTAATAACTATGTCTTTGAGGATTACCTAATCCCCCACGCTCCCCGGGGGAAGGGCTGAAAGTTATGAACTTTGCCCATTGTTTACATATAAGCTAGTATTGGTTATCGGGAATTATACTGACTTTTTCAGGGGGATTTTTTTCTGCTGGGGGGTGTGGGGGAGGGGGTTACATGGGAGGGGTTTTCATGGGGGACGGGAATTTCCCATGAAGGGGGCGCCAGATTTCCCAGCATTATTTAAAAAACAAGCAGAAATTAAATAAAAAAGCAAGTTTTTTCAACTGAAAGTAAGGACCAACGTTAAAACTTAAAACGAAAAGAAATTATTACTTATATGAAGGGTGTTCACCCCCTTTTCAATACCTCGGTCTTTACGCTAAAGTGTTTTTTTTAATTCTTTCAAAAGAGCTATTTATTCTAATTAAATGGCCTTTGTGATTAAGGGGTGATTTTTAAGGAATTGGAAAAAAATTTTAACTCTAACGTAAATAGTGATGTATAGACGAGAAGGTGAACCCCCTTTATAATCGTAATAATTTTCGTTCGTTTTAAGTTTTAATGTTGCTTCTTGCTTTTAGTGGAAAAAACTAGTTTTTTTATTTAATTGTAACAATGTCTGGTACGTAGTAATGAATAGTCGACGAAACATAGTGGCCAATAGTTTGAAAATGCATTAAAAAAAATTTTCGAATAAAAAAAAAAAACGAATTTTAGCTTATTAAGGACTTGTAAAAATTTTCAAATTTAGTTTTAAGAATAAAATTTTAATTTGAAAGTAATTAATATAAATTTTGTAAATTATCCTGACACGTTCAAAAATGCTTTCGGATCAAATTAAGAAACGGACAATTGGAACAACCATTGTGGAAACCGTTCACAAGGACATTAAAACCCCACCAAACCTCCATCTTGAACAGGAAAATCACTGAACATGAGAAGTACTGCATTGTCCTGTTTTGTTCTTCTTTTAATTAGAGGACTCAATACAGAGAACCAATTAGAGAGATTCCCATTTGCTTTCACTGAATCAGTTGACTAAGTATTTAAAATTAAAAAATTTAATGTGAAGGCAATTTCTACTGTTCTGATATAAATTCGTAAACCACACACAATAAAGAAACTTCAAATGAGAAAATGATAGAGGTTAGTTTTCAACAGAGGAAAGTAGGTGTTATTCAAAGTCAATGTTATAAATATGGAAGTTGTTTAGCATTTTGATTACAAAAATAGATAATTGAAGGTCTTTAAAGTATATTCTTGAGAATAATTCACTCATATTGACTTCACTTTGAAGTGTAATTAAGGAAGGGAGTGAGTTGAAAGTAATAGAGAAAGATTGTCATTATCCTTAGTCCTTAATAATTAAGCTTTTCGGAAGGAGAAAAAAATGATGATTGTTTTAGGAAGAAAATGTTGATGTTTAGCCAAGAGTATCGGTTGCATATGGCAGTGGAAACTTGCGCTAATGTCGACAAAAAAACTTTTAACGCCATTCTAGTGTTTGGCGACGCTTCACATTTATTGAGTTTGATAAGAAGAACTTAATTTCACAAGAGCAAATCGTGAAGTTACGGTAGTAATTAATTTCTGATCTCAGCTGCTAAAAAAAAAAAAAAAAAAAAAAAAAAAAAAAAAAAAAAAAAAACAATTACGATTCTTAAGAATATTGTCAGGTTTTAGCACAAGAATATATCTGAAACAGCAAAATGTCAGGTGCAAATTTATGAAATTAAGCAAGGAATCAATTATCAGCTAACAGGAATATCCACCAGGTGTTGAATGTGTTATAATTAAAACAACAACGGATCTGCTTCACAATTGTGGTTCGCTTTTTTATTTATGAATTGATAACAGAATAATAATACTTATGGGGACATAGCACGATATATTACAAGGACACTGACATCTCTGCTCAATGTACTACGTGGAAAACATCAAGCACAAAAACAGTCCAAAGCTCATATAAATCGAGTTTGTTAGAAGGAAAGGGTTTATCTTGAACTCAGTTATAAACAATTGTTTTTTAGGAATTCTATTCTTAATACATTTAACGAATCATGATGATGTTTTCAACTGTACAACTCCATGAAAACAATCACACAGGTTTGAAAAATATGAGGAATGGATGATTCTTACTTCAAAATTGAATCCAAGTGTATGCTCGGATAAGTGGACTAAACATCAAAATATATAAACTATGTTAACTAAGGTAGGTGTTATGTTAAGTAAAGGAGGTATGAATACACATGAAAACTAAATGAGGTATGAAGAAATTTTTCTGACTGTCTGGAAGATATAGGTAGATCGCATAGCATTAAAATATTGTATTGGTTTGTCTTCGACTTCTTCTTCCTATTTGGTTTAATATGGAGACGCTTTCTCATAATCTCACCAGTGGAATCAAATTCTGGGCGCTGCAGTGTGTTGCTACATCTAGGTTCGATACATGGGTCCTGTATAAAATTGGGAGGCAATATTCAATCTGGACTTGTCCCAATTAAAGACTGGAAAAGAGCAGGTTGAATCTAAAATCATTAAAAAAAACCACATAATAAAAACGTTAAAGTTTTTTTAGTGCTTCCTAGAAGATATTATACCTTCGATCTATACGCAACTATGGATTAACTGAACTTGCAAAACTAGTTTTGCTTGCTAACCTAATACTTGCAGACACTTCCCGTCACAGACTTTTACCCGATAAACTCTCATGCTTTTTCACTCCTCTGTGAGTTTTGCTCCTCTGTTGATTCTGTTTCTATGATTTATTTATACAGTGTTTGTTCCATTTTGTGTTTATATAACTGTCTTTATTTTCACCTTTTCTTTTCTATTTACGTGCTCTGTCTCATTGTTTTATCTTTCATTTTATTTTCTTCTTTGTTTTGTTTTTTGGCTCACACAAGCTATGCTTCAGTCAAAGCTAATTAACTGATTAGGTGTTTTTAATAAATTGAAAGAAATCGAAAACAAAACCTTGTCTGTAATTAGTAATAAATACAGAGTTAAAGAGAAAGAGGCAGAACATTTTGAGAATGTGCTAAGCTGTTGTAAATCTACTGTAAATGCTATAAAAATGAATAAAAAAAACTTCGTGACTCTTTCGAAGGGAAAAAAATTTGTTTTGTGAGGAAAAATTAGAGTTTGGATAATACATGGATTAAATATAATAAAACCCCAGGTGCTGTTACTGTGGTAAATGAGTTTTCAAATAGGACTCATGGAAAAGAGGAAGTTCTTAGAAATTTTTTAAAACTCAAGCTGACCAATTCTTTAAGGATGGTGGTCAGAGTGAGAACTCTAGTTTCTCAGGGACGAATCTTATTTCTGTAGGAATCAACTGACTCGCCATAATCAGGCAATTGGAACTCAAAGTGAAGATAGATACAGTTTTAAGAGGTGAAATGTGTTGCGTTGGGTTGGGTAGAGGTTATGTCAATCAAATTTTATTCTTAAGTTGTTACTTGAGAAGCTCTTGAGTCACAAGACCTATGATACCTGATGTCCTAATTTCAAAACCCAGAAGTCCTGAGTTTTGTCAATTAGTACATGTGTTTTATTTTGCCATTAAGAGCTAAAGCTCTCTAAAGACGTGATTGTCTAAAGGGAAGGTCCTATCCTTGTATGGGGTACTAGATAAATATATTTGAAGTGGTCTGTTCAAAATGACTGATTTCTTGGTAATTGGTTCAATGTTAAGAAGACCTAAACTGGGAAAAAGCAAAGTTGAAGAGGTGACGTTGGGTAAGAAAAAGATAGCTTCACTCACAATGGCTGGATTATTAGTATAGATGGTGGATGCTGCGTAAACGAATGAAACGAATTATGATTTTATTGAACACTTCTCCCTTGAAATTAAAAAAGTTGCAACAGAGTACTTTGCACAGCAAGACTAATCTTGCAAAACGAGGAGTAACTAACAAAACTACAAATGAGCCTTCAACTGCTTGGTTTTAGCCTCAACGGGCGACAGTTTAATTAACATAAATTATATACTTTTTCAGTTGTGGATAGTCTCACTGTGTTATGAAAGAAGTGCAACTTAAAAAAGAAGAACAGCGTCTATACAAGACTCAACGATACCCAATGTAACACCAATCCCATATGGCAAAGTAAGGATAAAAGGTAGTAGACATAGATCGAGGCAACATATTTGTATCATTCCTTGGATAACGGTTGAGGGATATGGGTTGTCTTACATATAAACTCTTGATAAATAATAAAAGCAACTAAGACATAAAATATTAATAACTTAATTTTGGATTTATATTAGGTACTGGGGAGAAGATATCAATTTTAGTGTGAAAAGTGTTCGCACTTGTAACTCATCGAATCAACCTTAATCTTGGATTTTTTTTTCAGAAAAACATTAGTAGTGGTTAGATTTGCCTGTATTTGTAAAAAATTTTTAATATGAATTTCATGGAAAAAATTAAAATTATTTGAATAATTTAAAATAGCCTTTTTTAAGAATAGAAAAAAAGAATTTTGTTTGGCGAAACCTATGCTGATAAATTAAGTATACTGATTACAGGGGGAATATAGTTTTCGGGGTTCCTTGTTTTAAATTTCACAGACCATGCCATTGCCACATGACCCCCCCTCCTCCCAAAAATACCAATAAGTACCATTATTTATGCAATTAAAGCTAGGATTGACAGTAGAGTGACAGTTGGACCAGGAGAAAAGAGTGAGGAAGTCTGAAAAGATTTTTGGGCTTTTATCCATGAATGATTGATCCTATTTAATTCTAATGTCCCTCTCTCTAACGGATGGAAATCACAAAAGCCACCCATTAAAAATGAAATATAAATTACTTGTATAATGGCTCGTGTGAGTTTGCTCTTTGTCTCTCAGCCAGGAAAATAATATATTTGGTGAAAGAAATTTCGTTTTCTGAAAAAAATCTAAAGGGAATTTTTAGAAGGGGACTTGAGCTAACTTTGTTACATTAATGAAGATTATAAAATGTAATGACGTTCTTGCGTATTCATTAGTAGTCAATCAGTAATAACAGATTAATATAACTTAGCGTAATGTTAAAATTTTCAATTTTTTTTTTGAAAATATTGAAAAGTTCCCAAAATACTTTTTTCAGCCAAAAAAATACTGAAATTAATATTCTTTGAATCACTGAACCTGTGGCAGCTCGGTAATGCTGCATAGTTTTGTGCAATGTAAGAAAGGAATGCATACAGGTTATTAGTGGTTACTTCAGGTGATTCAGTTTTATTTAAGTCTGTTCCCCTATCGCATAACTTTTTATCCTCAGAGTATAAATTGTTTGGTTAGCTATCAAACAATTCTTTAATATTATTTTCACAATAAAATCGAGAATTACCTGAAAAATTGATCTGTGTTCTTATTGGATTGATTGATTGCTTTATCTCTGAAGTCCATTTTTCTGGGAAATAAAATAATCATTTAGCTTTTTATGGAAAGCAGCAATTTTTGCTTCAAGATTTTGAAAATTGGAAATATCGGGCTGATCTTCGGTATTCAGCCAAGTAGCAAAAAGCAAGAAAGACAGAATTTTAGAGGGTTGTTAGAGCTATTTTCTATTGAAAAATAATAATTAGAAGTTTTAAGAGGGAGACAAAAGGAGGGAGATATTGCTAAAAAAATATTATAAAGATTAACATCAAAATGTTATGTCCCCTTGTAGTTGGTATATTAAATATATATACTGAGTATAAGAAAATGAGCAAATTGAATCCATCTTAAGGTCTTTGGGATCACCAACTAGAAAAAGTCCATCGTTGAGATATAGTAATTACCAAATCAGCGCTCGATTGCAAGTGCTGGATGAATGTACATTTCTTGTTACCGTTTTGGTTGTGATAGTAATAGGAAAAACAATTGAAATAATATTAAAAGGACTGGGGAGTACTTACGGACTGAGACTCAGACAAATTATTCATACTCAGATAAACTAGGGCCTTCGGTAATTTTTGGATAAAGGTTGCTCTTAGTAAAACGCTACAACTTTTTTTTTTCCAAAAGCGTGTTCTGATTGTGTTTAAATAACTGAGAATAATTTATCAAAGGGTGGGATCGTAGGTTATGGCAATACTTTTTTGTCGTATATAACTTTTATTTGTTTATATTTCAATAACACCATAGGTTCAATTACTACCACTACTACTACTAACAACTCCCTGCAGCACCAAACCGCCTGACGTCAACACAGCTATGCAAGCTCCTTCTCCATCCCAATTCATTCAAAGCTTCCCTCTTTACACCTTCCGGAGAAATTCCTAGGTCCCTTAAGTCTGTTATTTTGACATCCTCCCAGTCCAACTGCGGACGACCTTCTTTCTGTTTAGCCCTAGACGATTGGACGAAAAGGACAATCTTTTGCAATATGTCATCCTTCATCCATAGAACGTGCCCTAGCCGTCTTAACTTATCTGTCGTTGTAGGCTTAGAAAGTGGGATTGAACCACACTTTTCATAGAGCTTACTATTTGAAATACGGTCGGTCAGTCGGGTACCCAAAACAATCCTTAGGCAATTTCTCTGGAAAACATCCATAAAAATTTGGACTTTCAGCATTAGTAACACGGATTATAGAAAATCTTAAACGATTTGGGAAATGTGACCCTGTTACTTCAAAACTATGCTTCGAAACTGTTACATGATTTCTCTTTATTCCCAGAAGTATTTTTATTAGAAATAAATATTTATCAGGGTTACTTGATTATTTCTACGCTGAAATTCTTCTTCCATAACAAGGCGATTGGAAGTACGAGAGTTAATGTCTTCACTTTATTTATAAATTTCCAAATCTGGTTAATGGAGTAATCCATTTCCCTCTTGTAGAGCAATTCGAAACACATAAATTTTTTGTTTTTTTCAAACCAGCTATGTAAATAGCGACGAGGACCACACTGCCACTTAATATTCATTTAAAGTTGTATTCCACTGTCTTATAAAAAAAATTCCCTATTGTTCTTCTTGTCGTTTAAAACAAGCTATGGCTATGTAAGTAAGTAATACAGCATTGAACTTTTACAGTCCAGATTGTTGGTTCTGATCTCCGTTTCATGGCCCTTCAGCCCGTAAGTTCAATGGGGGGGGGGGGATTCGGGGCCAGCCATCCTGTTCTGTTGCGCTCCCTTCTTGCTTAAATTCCCCAGATTTCTCCAGGTACCTGTTTACAGCTTGGTCGACTCTGGCTGAGTTTACACAGATACACCACTGACCCCATTCCACGACTAAATAACCGGTGACGCCAGAAACCGAACCCCTACGCTTCGGACAAAACATTCCAACTCTATGGGTTTGGCTACTTCAGTTCTATGCGTCCCCCCCTCCAGAAAATACACCCTTGGGTATTTTCTAAAACTCCGTATTAACAGTTTTAGCGGAGTTTACTTAAAAAAAACTTTCCTCGTTTGCAATGCATGTTTCCATTATTATGAGAAACCAATTTTTTATGGTTTCGGTTCATTGGGGCATTTCATTTACAAACATAGTTACTGGGCCTTTCAACTATGTTGAACAACAAGGCAATATCAAAATTTTGATTGGATGTGTTTGGGTAAATGATGGACAGAGGCTTGTTGCCCTCTATTCACTTTTGATTCTTAAAATGGGCTCTAGAACTTTCGATTTCTGCGCTCCTTTCGAGGTTTCTACGATAACTCCTTCTACACGAAGGGCCTTCGTCAGAAAAAAAACTGTCTTTGGGTAAAAGGCTCATATATTCACAGCATCTTAAATTATGATAAAATCTTTTTTTACCCCCCCTCCCCACCAATGTTTTTTTCAATATATAAGAGGGAAAAATATGGGGGGGGGGTCAGTCTCCTCCCCTATTTATGTCATCGTAAATACCTGAATATTGCATTTTTAAAAATATAAACTGACATATTTTGCAGTTTCCACAGCATTTTAGTTTATGATCCTATTTACTCACTAACAGCCAGTGGCGGGGCTAGTGGAGTAAAGGAGACAGTTTTATTGGCCAAAGTCAGCGGCCTGACTCATGCACGAAGATTTCGGGGGTAAGGCAAAATGTAGTTTTAAGTATCTAGGTGGGGGGGGGGGGTTAAAACTTCGTCTTTTTTTTTGTTTTATCTTCAATGGACGCATAAAAAAGACTTAGGAAAGTACCCCCTAAAAAGGTATTTTTCAAAATCTAAAGGGAGAATATAGGGGGAGAGTCCCTCTGTAGTATATCTTATCTTCTGTAGTATATCTTTGTATTATATCTAAAACTCAGGAAGAAATTAAAATTGCGTTAAGATATAAAATAGTTAAAAAGGTAATAAAAAGTTAATTGTACAAACATTGATAAACATTGTAGGCTATTTTTCAAATATGAGACTACAAGATAGGTTTTGCATTGTTATTTAGGTTACAAAATGTTTGTGTCTTCTCAACTACTAACATCATACTAATAAAACTATTGCTGCATTAAATTCAGAAAAGTCGTTTCTTGACTTTTTTCTTTTAACACATTTTCCTAATCACTCCGCGGTTAACTCTCCCCTCCTCCGCACCGACCAAAATGCTTAGAGCCGTTTTGTACCTCCTGCCTCCATACGTACCATCATAGTGTAAAAAAAATAACTTCTGCTACGTGATTATAATAGGCTGTGACCGGTATAGCTGTCCCCTTTACCCCCTTACCTACGCCTCTGACCGTTTGTGAGAAATAGTCTCATTAAAGGAAATACAGTCGTAACTGACAAAATAGGTCAATTTTCATTTCGAAAAAGTCCATCTTTAGACATCACTTACAATTAGGCGAGGAGAATGTCCCCCCCCAGATTAAGACAAATAAGCTTGGATTTATTTAGGAAAAAACATAGGAGGGGGAGCTTTGGATAATAACCCGATTATGATCCGCCCTAAAACTCAAAACTTTTTTAATTGTTGGGCATCACTTAATCAAATTATCAAGAATTTTTTTTTTACAATCCCCCATAAAATGTTAACGTTATTTTAATACTTTAAAGTCAAAATTGCACCGTAAAGAGCAGGATTTTGAGGGGGGGAGGTGAAAGCCCCCCTTACATACCTAATAATTGTTTTCTTTAAAATTTTTATGTCGTTTTTTGATTTTATTTGAAAGAACTTGGGTTTGGTCTTGCACGCTTGTTATTATGAAATCAGAATGAAATTTGATTTTGTTTTATTTTATAGTTCATTTATTGTGATAATTGCAAAAGTCGTTCCAAATATAAAGTGATAAGAGTGGAAAACCATGTCGAAACCAAGATGAACATACAATTGCACAAAACCTTCATTCAACTGGAGGTCTCATGGGCTCTAAGATCACTCCCTGCCCTTAAAAACCCCCTTTTCCCAAGATGTACCTGATAAAATTTTGAGATATCCGTCTTGCTTAAAACAATCCAAAAGTTAGATAATTATAACTCATGGGTTGAGGAAAAACCCCAAAGCCAGCAGGGCAAGGGCTGTTTGTGATGCAAGGTACCTATTTTTAACATATAAGGTATTAAGAAAAGAAGGCATATTAGGTCCTGAATAAAAAAAAATTAGACTATTGAGGCGAGACTTTAAGGAAATGTTGAAAGGGATGTTGAACACAATGAAAACAAACTATGTGTTTTCTCGTTATGAAAAAGCAACATCAGCAACGTTTAAGGAATGACTGAGGGCAATAGACGTTGAAACTTTTAAGGAATTTAGAGGGGATGTTGATCAGAGATCGGAGGTCAACCAGCCCCCCTCTACTTGCCCTGTTTAGGTGATCCTTCTCCCCTACAATTATCAAATTTTTAATTTTCATTTTATTCAAACTAGTCAAAATATCTAATTACTGTGCCTCCTTGAAATCTAGGAGAATTAGCAATTAGATAATCTACGATGTATACTAAATCATAAGACACTTCGTATATCAAGGTTACTAAAAGGGTATATGCGCAATATTTTAGGAATGGTTAAAGGAATTCACTTTTTACTTTCAGGACCACTACTGTTACTACTACTGTAGTTTTGATTGCGAATACTTACGATTGTGACTATGAATACTTGAAACATGTTGCATGTTTGACTTCTTGCAGCTTCGACCACCTCTATTTTATATCAGTACCGTGTCCACTATGTGTATCAAGGTTATTAAATGGGTTCACCTGTAATATTTCGGGAGCGGGAAAGGGTAATAGCTATTATTGTGACTGCAACTGCGTCTACTTGTGACAACGACGATATTCAACTACAACAATAACTACTTGGGACTAATTGCAAGTGCAACTACTTATGACTGTGGCCAAGTCTATTTGTATCTGCTAGTGTGACTACTTGCAACTTCGACTAGGAGAAAAACAACCCTTAAAATTGAAGGAATCTAAATGAAAACCACACTATCGAGTTAAACATATCGTAGAACTCTACTGTAGAAGTTTCCAGGTCCTATCTTTAAAAATGTGGAATTTTGCTATCTTTGCCAGAAGACAGATCACGGATACCTTTCTGGAGGGAATTTGACAGGGGGGGGGGGCAATTTACGTTGGATGAAATTTCCATGGAGGAGTGTTACGTGAGGGGGAGGGGAACATTTAATAGAGGGTGAGCCAGATTTAACGGCATTATTTGAAAAACGAACAGAAATTATTCAATATATGAAGGGTTGTCCCCTCCTCAATACCTTGCTCTTTACGCTGAAGTTTGACTGTTTGTCTCAACTTTTTAAGTGTCTACTGAAACATGGGGGCCGGTTAATTAGAATAGGAAGCTTTTTTTTATAAGTGCTAACAGCTTTAGCGTAAAGAGCAAGGTATTGAGGAAGGGGCAACCCTTCATATATGGAATAAATCTGCCGAAATTAATATGCAAATTTTGTTTTAAATTTTCATGTACGGTAAGCAAAATTCAAACCTGCGTTAGCTGAAAACCGTCCTGGAATAAGTTTTTTCAATTGAAAGTGAGAAGCGACATTAAAACTTAAAAGGAACAGAAACTATTTCGTATATGAAAGGGGCTGTCCCCTCCTCAACACCTCGCTTTTTACGCTAAAGTTTTTATTGTTTTAAAATTAGAGTTGAGACAAAGAGTGAAACTTAAGCGTAAAGAGTGAGGCGTTTAGGAGGGGGAAGGCCCCTTTATGTACTGAATAATTTCTGTTCGTTTTAAGTTCTAATGTCACTCCTTACCCTCTGTTAAAAAAACTTTTTTTATTTAATGACGTAATAAACTTTTCACTCGTTTTAAAATTTATTTTTTTTATTTATATTGTTTCCCATATCTCTTATGTTTGCTATGATTGTTTTTTTAATTTCGGTTTGTTGTAGGTTTCATTTTATTCTTGAATTGTAATTTTTGGTAGTTTTGAGTTTGAATTATTGCTTGAATTGTTTTTAATGGTCTTAACTTTACTATGGTCTTTTAGTTTTCTTTGAAAAATTTGTTTTTGGAAATTTTGTTTTAATTAATATGAAAAACGATCAAAATGATTTTGGTAATTGTAAAAGCATTAGCTTTTTCTGTAGGAAGCAACCTACTATGTATGATGATATTTTTATTTACTTCGAGATTATTTCCAGATAAAGTACTAAGAAAGGAATAGTTTGGTTTTAGGTTGGGAGGGGACGTGTTGATCAAATTTTGACTTTTTGATAAATAATTAAGAGGCACATGAGTCAGCAGGCCGTTCATTACTAAGTTTTATAAATTTTAAATAAGTGTTCGATTCAGCCAAAAGCTTGAACTAAGGTCCTGTATCGTATATGGGGTACCTGAATGGTGCATCGAACTGCTTAGACTGTTTACGGGAACGACACTGCTTCGGTTAAGGCTGGAAATAAGGATAGTCGCTTGTTTTGTATCAAACCTGGAGTTATACGCGGTTGTGTTCTATTGTCTTTTTTATGTTGGTCATCTTAATGGGCTGAGTTCTAAAGAATGCGGTAAAGGCTATTTGAGTGTCCCTGAGGAAAATGTTATTATAATCAATGATTTTTCTGAAGTTTTCAGAGTTTAGAATTGCAAAAATTATTTTGAAAAGTATTCTCAAGAAGACTATGTCGCTTCAACTGGGAGATTAACCTACCTAGGATTTTATAACTTAAAAGATCTATCCCTAGGGGCTGGAGGGGGGGGGGTCATTTTGTATCCAAAGGTATAGTTTTGGGACTTGCTGAAGAAAATGGCAATCCCAAAATTTTGATAGGACGATTTTTGGGAGGAAAGGTGCGTGGGAGGGGACCTAGCTGCCCTCTAGTGTTTTTGGTCACTTAAAAAGGGCACTAGAACTTTTAACTTTCGTTCGAATGAGCCCTCTCCCGATATTTAGGACCACTGGTATGACACAAGATTTTCAGAGAGAGTTCAATGACAAAGTTTATTCAAAGTTCTTGATGTAAATTTTTCTTCTTTAATCTTGCCCAAATGTAAAAGAAATTTCCAATGAAAGTGGCAAAGCCTTCCGTGTCTTCTAATTGCAAACCAAATGTTGAGTTTATAGATATTTACTGGGTTGGTCTCATTTCCTCATATACACGACGTATGACAATAATCTAGTGAATAATACGGAAGTTCATTATTTTGTGAATGACCCGAAAAGATATTTATTTTGTTGTTTATAAATATGCTAGTTTCAATTTTATTATTTTAGTATTTCTACTGAAGGCGGTCGCTGCATATATGATCGAAATATCTGAACTTTTGTAACTGTTTTTTGACTGTCTAAATAAATGGATTTATCCCCATTTGAAAATTTATTTGTTCGTCTTAGAACGGCAGTGTGGTCTAAGAAAACAACACCTAATTTAAAGGTGTTATGTCGAAAATATTTAATTTCTATTCGTGACAAGTTTCATTTATTCAGTCATGGGGATATCTAATTTTCTTCAGTTTGACTTACTTTTTCTTATTAGTTAAGTTCCATTTCATTCAAGGTAGGCTAGTTACTTTGTACTTTAAGTTTGATTCGCCAAACGACTAAATTTGCGTAGTTTTAGATTTTCATCTCGCTCTTAATGTTTCTTGCAACATAATTTTTTATCTTTCAAAATTATTTTAAATAACTAACTAAATGAAAGTTGTTATTGTCAAAAGTTCAAATCCTTTTTTGATTTTCTGAGAGGGATAATAAAATCTAGCAGATGAAATTAATCCAAACTACCAAAAACAGTGTAATTAAAACGATAATATCCTTTGTTGAGCCTAGAATCTATTTGCTTCTTGTCGGTGAGGCATTTTGAAAATAGTAGAAAAAAATACTTGCAGTCTACCGAAAATATGAAACAAGTGAAAAAGATAAACATTCCAAAAAAATTTCCAACATATTAGGACCAATTATACAAAATCTTTTGTTTCTTATACCTGAATTTTTTTTTGAAAGAAATGGGTTTACTTTTGAAATAAGAAACCTTAGCAGGGCCTATTGAGCCACTTGTCTTCATCTACAGTTGTGTTTAATTGGGTAGAACACATAATTTACTCAACATTTAGATGTTCGATTTTTACTGTTTACATCCAAGTTTACCAGATAAAATTCGACTAAGGATTTGACCTCAGAAATTGATTTTGTTTTTGACGATTCCCCCACTGAGTGTCAACACAGTAACTCCGTAGTATAATATAATGTGTTCATAGTATAGAATTGAATTTATTGACAAAAAAGCACAAAGGATCGTGGTCACAAAAACAAATATACTTTCACACAAGCTTAAACTGGCACAAAAGTATAATCTAGGCTAGTCGACTATCACCCTCATCCCTTATCTTCAAAAAAAACTTTCTCTGTGTTCTATACAAATCGTTAGGAGCCTTCCGAGTCTCTTAATACATCCCATAACTTTACTTGCTAATAAAATTATTATCTAATCTCTCTACAAAACTATTAATTCACTAAACTACCACACAAAATGAACCAAATGTAAAAAACAAATATCATTTTTGTTATAATGTTGGGTTTTTACTTTAAAATAAGATGTAAATTTGGTGGTGTGTTGGGTCTGGCCCGACCGATTTGGATTTATGGGGTTCAATAGTGATTCCAATATATCAGTAGCGTACCGATACGATATCGATATAATTTACCGATAAATTTCCTTCAAAAAAAAAAAAAAATGATACCTAGAATTTAACCCCCTCCCCTCTCTGCCTATATTCATACTCACGTGTTCCCTGGTTTATTACACACCAAAGAACAACCTAAATAGTTCACTGTGGATATCCAAAAATTAGGCCATTTACAAGAATTGTTTGACTTTCTTTACCTTTTCTGATCTGCATCTACTGAGCACACAAACGAAATGGATGATATTTGCGGAAAAGAACAAAATAAAATCAAAGAAGCCGGTTTAGTTATATAATCACAAATAGGCGAAAATTTGCTTGAAATAAGCGTAAGATGTATATTAAAATTGATTGTTCAAAACCTAAATTTCAATAGCTGGACTTTGAATTTTAATAAATCGGATATTAATGTGAAAACTTTACATTACATTTATATTGTATGGTATCTTACTAATGAATCCATGCTAGGCACAATGGACACATCTGTGCAGCTACAGTTTTAAGCCAAGAGGAAGGATTTAAAGAATGTATTGACAGAATAGTCCAGTGCGCCGACAAATGCGAACGCACAATCTAAATCTCAGAGGTAAATTTTCAAAAGTGTTGAAACGCGGTGGTAACACCTTAGAACTTCCCCTCCTTAAAACCCTCACCATCTTAAAACACTCCATCTCCCCTGTTGTTGCACTCCTGACTGAATATCAATGTTTTAACCGATTGTATCTTGGATCTTCAACCCACGCAAGTGAAAATTCATTAAACAGAAATGTATAGTTTAATGTACTCTTTTTAGTTGTTTGGTAGAAGATGTACGTTCTTGAAGTCACCACACACTTAAAATATTGCTGTACTGGGTGTGTATTGACCGCAAATTTACCTAGACTTCATTTGATTCTCCCCGTAACAAGGTTGGGTGACAAGCTTGCTTCTTGTTCCTGTAAAAAGAATCATCATCCGAAAGGTTTACTCGACGCCTCAGTGTGTTCCGGTAAAAGATCAGGAGGATCTTCCTCCCTTTTTTATTTTTTGTCATTTGCCTCACCTGTGCTGCTCTCCACCATAAACAGACTTAGCTGGTGGCTCTACCCACAAGGACTGGACAAGCAAAAATTATCTAAGGAAATTCGGTGCCATCTTTGGACAAGTTGCGTCGAAAAAAAAATCTATATCAGCCGATAACCAATATTTTTTTCCGATATCTGATAATCACACTGACCCTCATATCGGCCCTGTAATGTTGGGCAACAAGAAGATCGATCAAGTGAATAGATTCGCTTACCATGGTAGCAGAATTAGTATAGATGGTGGGTGCTGTGAAAACACAAACAAACGAATTATGTTTTATTAAACGTATCCTATTACAAATAATTATCTACATCTTAAGGGTCTTGAACAGAACCCTTTGCTTAACAAAAATGTTCTTGTGAATTGAGGGGAAACTCACCAACAAAGTTTGAAAAAACTATCAACTGCTCTGCTCTAGACTGTGAATTTCAACGCGCTGAAATATAAATTTCATGTTGCATTGCCAGGGGAAACTCAGCTTAGCGAGTTTATGTTTACAAAAACTACACTTTAATGAAGCCGTCGTTTCGCTGGAAATATCCATTATTGTATTCGGAAGAACTAGTAATCGGTGACAGTTTAATTAACGTAAATTATTTACTTTTTCAGTTGCGAAAAGTCTCACCGCGTTGTGAAAGAAGTTCAACTTCAAAGAAAAGAAGAACTGCGTCTATAGAAGTAAATCGGAGATGGCAGTTGGATTCTATTTAAAAGAAAAGAAGAGACTCAGCGATACCCAATTTAATGCCAATCCCTTATGGCGAAGTAGTACAAAAGGTAGTAGATATATAAAATATTAGAATTCAATGCCCAAAAATTTTTTAAAACTGTCTGCCATAATTCAGAAAGATTTTGTGTGCTAATTTCAATCAAAATGAGGCTGAGAATTGCAATCACTTGGTTCAATGAGAAGAATACTACTACTACTACTAACAACTCATCGCAGCACCAAGCCGCCTGATGCCAACACAGCTACGCACGCTCCTCCTCCACCCCAATCTATTCAAAGCCTCCCTTTTTACACCCGCCCACGAAATTCCCATTTCCTTTAAATCTTTCTTTATGACGTCCTTCCAACCCCGACGGGGACGACCTGCTTTCCGTTTAGCCCTAGATGGTTGGCCGAAAAGAAGAATCTTCGGCAATATGTCATCCTTCATCCGAACAACATGCCCTAACCACCTCAACCTTTCTTTCATTATAGACCTAGAAAGTGGTATTGAACCACATTTTTCGTATAGCCTATTGTTTAAAATAAGGTTAGTCAAACGGGTACCCAGAACAATCCTTAAGCAATTTCTCTGGAAAACATCTAGCATATCTTCATCCACTTTTCTGAGCGCCCATGCTTCATAGCTGTTTCTGACGACTGTCATCACTGTAGCTTCTAATATTAATTCTCCAATAGATAATTGTGAAGATGATAGAAGTTTTGTCTGGGTTTAAAGATGAACTGATTCCTTCTCAAAATAAATTTCGCTATATTTTCTTTACGTTTCATACAGTTTCATTATACTTTATTATAATTTCAATATAATAAGATTATTTCCTGAAAGTTTTATAATTTTGAATTTGTTAAATTTCTATGAAGAGAAAACATTTAAAATGTATTTCGTTTTCCTTATAGTCCAAACTATGTACTGGTCAGGCATGTAAGCAGGAATTTGTTTCGGGGGGGAGGGCATATCCGTTAAAACAGAAGATAGAAAACATATTATATTATGTAGCCTCTACAAAAACCAAAAGTGCATATATCAATAGATTGAGACTCGGCCTATAATGCAATTTGCAACCTACGAGCAGAGTTAAGAGCGAACTTTTCCAGAGTCTCATCTACTGATACAGAAATATCTCGATGGACATTCAAAAGTGCCAAGCCGTTTAGTCGGCCTTCATCCTTTCGGCTGTGGAGATAGGTTTTTAGCCTTTTCATTGAAGAAAATGTCCTCTCAACACATGCTGTAGAAGTAGGAATGACGCAGAAAATGCGAAGTAACATATGGACGTTGGGAAATATGCCTCGCTAACACTTAGCAAGGCCACTTAGCCCGCCATAGTTGAAGCTCAGCCTTCATAGCGGACTCCGAGCTTGTTATATCTGAGGCATATAATTTGATCAGTTCTTTAACATGGCCAACAGGCTCCTTTACGACAAAAGATGGCAGGATTCCACTGAGGCCTTTCAGAATAACTTTGTGCTTTGTGAATCGAGATTCGAGTGATTGTATGAGTTGGTCCACGAATGGGATGAAAAGGGGAACTCGATAGTAAAATTTCATGTGCTTTTCTGCCGGGATTTCATGTGGGATGTTGACGACATTTCTCTTTCGTGGCATGGCAATAGTGATTTCCAGTTCTTGGCACATGCACTTGACTTCCGAAAACAGCTGACCGAACTTCTCCTCCGCCTTATTTCGTGTATCTTGAAAAATTTCTGTTACACTTTCGACACACTGAATGCCCATACCCATATCGATGTTTTCTGAGTGCAGCAGCCTAGACAAATTCAGTGTGTACCCCAGAAAAAAATCCATCACAATAAGGGTCACTATATAGTCTAAGCTCAGGATGTTAATGAGCAGACTTCTGGCTTTTGACGACGCCATGGAGTCCCCATTTGTCTCTATGTCTTCTAGGGCCTGAAAGATCGGAACAAATAATTGTTTTGATATCTGTATCGCATCGTGTCTTTCAACCCATCCAGTTTTGCATACTCCTTTCAGATTGACTTCAGTGTAGGTTTTTAAGACAGCGCTTCGCTTGGCACTGAAGTGAAAGAAATTAACTGTTTCACGAATAACCATCATACAGTTCTTGATATCAGGAATCTTGCTCGAGTCCGTCAATACCAAGTTCAAGGAGTGGGTGACACAGTGAACATGCTTGGCGAGTGGATATTTGTTCGAGATAAAAGCCTGGTCTCCTGACAAATGTCCACTCATGTTTGCAGCCCCATCATACCCTTGTCCCCTGCATAGTTTCATATCGAGACCAAGTTTTTCCATTCGACTTATGATAAATTGACCAAGGCTTTTACCTCGCAAGTCTTCAACAATAGCAAACCCGACAATCTCTTCCCTGATCTGAAAAGTTTTGCTGTCCGAAAATCGAAGCCCTAGAGCCATCTGTTCCTGCCTTGATATGTCGGTTGTCTTGTCCGCCAGGATAGTGAAAAAACGAGCCGATTTCACCTGATCCAACAATCTTTGCAATAATGAGCTGTCCACAAATATCAACTAGTTCGTTCTGAATTCTGGGGCTGCAGTACTGGGCATTGCCCGCACTTTTCTCAAACACCTCTTTCATTATTGGATCGTCTTTCATCCGATAGCGTAGCAAGGTCCTAAAATTTCCATCGTTTTTTACAGGCTTTACAAAGGTCAATTTCCCCGAATCCTCGTCCCCACGCATTGCAAGTCCTTGCCGTCCACACAACAGTATTGTTCCTGTGATGAGACGAAACCTTTTGCTGTTTATTTCTATTTCATCTCTTATCTGAATATTCAAGACTTCCACTGTAGAGGACTTTTGCCTGCTCACTTTTGCCATAAACCTTTCCCCCCAAACAGCAGCGTCTTTATGGTAAGAGTTTGACTGATGTTCAGAAAAGTCTTCCAGGGCTTTTTGCAATTTAAGTAAGGCTCCATGACAAGCTGCCCTAATTTTTTGTGAGACCCCCATCCAGCTCGATCTCAAGCAAAAAAAGCACTCAATTTGCAGAAACATCCTATTTCCACTGACGAAAGTATTAGCCATACATACTTATCCATGCAGCTAACTTGAAACTTCCTTGTTTTTGAGCCTGTGACATGAACTGGAAAAGAATAGTCCTTGTCTGGCTTAAAATGCCTTTTCAGTAAATCATAGGTCTACTTTGTTTCATCGGACACCGAACCTCTTCTTTCAAAAAAGGTTCTGATGTCAAGCTCAACGTCAATGTTTATTTTATCACGTTTGTCTGCTACTATCTCAGCATTTGGTATTGATTCTTGAGCTGAAGTCGAAAGTTCAGTTGCAACGGCAATGTTCAGCTGATCACTCATTGCCACTTTTTTCCGAGTCAACCTCACTAATTCGTCGTTGTTGGAACCCTTGGTTCCAGTTTTTCAGATAAATGTCCGTCCCAGATTCATTTCTTTTGGCCCCTTAATTATTTTCCTTCCTTAAGTAATAAATATTAATTTTCCTATTATTTTTTTGACGTCATTTTGGGTCCTCTTAACTGCGTACGTGTTTAAAAGACCACGAGGGAGAAATTGCGCAGTTAGGGAGATTGGCCAGTACATTAGTAAGTTCAAGGATTGGCTGGAAAGATTCTTTACCATCCCTAATAACCCCCGCCGCGTGCTGCGGCTAGCGGGCTGAGAGGAAAAGTCCATTTTTTAGTTGGTTCATTTTATACCGCGTGATTGTGAATACAGTAAGCATTTTCTATGTACTCTTTAACGTTTCAGCTTAGGTCGAATCTAAAAGAGTTAATTAGAGATCTTATCGGTAAACTTTGGCTTTAATTGTGGCCATAGACCATCCGATCACGTTAGTATACGGAACCGTTGGAGTAACCGCGGAAATCCCACTAATTTGGGGCCAAAGAGGGATCGTCCTCCTCCAGTAAGTGGCATAGCAACTCTTTGCGTCATTTTTGCCTTTAAAAGTGGTGACCCTGCACAATAAACCTCCAATTAGTTATTGCAGCGAGTTAAGGTCCTAGCAGTAAATCTGATAATCAAAAGAATTCCGTGCTTTCAAAGATACAAGGAATTTAGCCTAAAAAAGTAGCCTATTGTAGTTACAGAGGCTATATATAAAAATCGTAAGGAGAAAATTTTTATCTGAGCTGTGCCTAGTCGGATAATAATAGGAATAAAATTTAATAATCAATAAATCACGCGAACAATTAACTTGTGAGACAAGGGATACTGAGCCACCCACAGATAATCGACAAATTAAAAGAAAATAATTTTTCACCAAAGGATAAAAAGAGACATTGATAAAAGAGTTTTCATTGAAATAAAAGACGTTAAATAAACCTTAAAATAATGGCGGACAAACGAAGAATTCAGACAAGATACTACGGTAAAGCAAAAATCGGATTTAAACACACAAATATATGCGACTCCTGCTGGAAATACCCTAAGAAAAACACCATCAGATAGAACCATATATCACTAAACAGATGAAATAGACGTTGCGGAGACATGTGAAGAGGATATCCTTAAAACAAAATCAGTAATAGAGGGATCCCCGGTACGAACCAGAAAAGAAGAGAAAAGTCTAAAACAAGTGCAGAAAGAATTACTCGCAGATAAAGAAATCTAAATAAAAGAAACAGTGGCGATAATACACGAGGAAATATTATTACATGAAAGAACGGGTATAACAAAACAAACTCACTCTTCAGAGAAGGTACAAAAAGTAGGGAAGTTGCGGGGAGAAGAAAATATTATACAACGAGTAGACTCAGAAAATGAGTTAAGAGAATATAATAACAGTGAGATTCAAAGTAGGCCAAGTAGCAGAAGTAGTGGAAGTTAAATTTCTGGCAGAAATTCACAAAAAAGCGCTAAAATAGATGACACAACGACTATTAAATTACATAGAGAATAGAACATTAGCCAGAATACGAAAAAAGGAAGAATATAGAGAACAAAGAGAAAAAGATCGAGTGGCCAGAGAAAAAAAGGAAGAGGCTGATAGGATAGCCAGAGAAAATAAGGAAGAGGCTGATAGGATAGCCAGAAAAAAGAGGAAGAGGCTGATAGGATAGCCAGAGAAAGAAAGGAAGAGGCTGATAGGATAGCCAGGGAAAAAAAAGGAGGAGGCAGACAGGGAGGAAAGAAAATACATAATGGAAATGATTGCAGGAAGAAATTATCAAGAGCCTCAGAAATCGTCTACAATAGAAATAATGCAAGCAGTAAATCTTCAAACAATTAAAGAAAATGAAGATTTACATTTGTACATACAAAATTTGAAAAATACGTCAGGATTAAGCGGATTACCGAGAGAAAACTGGGTGATAAGAATACAGCCCCTCCGTAACTACTCAGCACAACTTGCACAG
Source organism: Artemia sp. Qi Xiang Cuo (assembly GCF_049724085.1). Lineage (NCBI taxonomy): Eukaryota > Metazoa > Arthropoda > Branchiopoda > Anostraca > Artemiidae > Artemia > Artemia sp. Qi Xiang Cuo. The sequence continues at coordinate 1,631,697 of NC_142806.1, read as the reverse complement.
AAAGAATTACCAAAATAATACTCAAGACATTTTGAAAGACTAAAAAAAGCTATTTTAGACAAATTTCAACTCCTCCCCGAGCACTTTCAAAGAAGGTTTAGAAGCGAAAGAAAACTAGACAACGAAACTTATAAAGAACACGGGTACGAATTGAAAGATATGTGTTAAAATGGCTAGAGATAGAAAACTATACAATACTAGAAGACCCGGAAGAAATAAAAGATAAGATATAGGGAATAGTGAATAAAACAGAAATTTAACAATTCATAGAAAAGACCCATCCAAATATGAAAATGTACTTAAAAGAGAAAAACCCGCAAAAAAATGAAGAAATGTCCGAATAAGAAAACCGACACACTGAAATTAGAAGGGAGACATTCCCACAAAAACCAAGGTTGGGAGGAAATGGTAGAAAAGAATACCAGTACACAGAAAATAAAAAGAATGCTAGCCAAATATGGCAAACACAAGGAGAAGTAACATGCTACCACTGTAACTTGAGCGGCCACTATAGCACCAATTGCCCAAATAAAGACGGTAGAAAATACGGACAAAAACAGGAACAGTATGACGTTACCTGTTATAACTGTAATAAATGAGGACATTACGCCTCAGATTGCCGAAGCGCGAAAAAAAATTACGCTAATAATTACAGAACAAGGGAAGATGGGGCAAATGGAAGACAAGACAATCCGAGAAATGATCGATCCCGAGATAATTGGAAAAAGTCTCAAACGTATAAGAGAACCGCATGGGTTAAAAGCCCGGAGAATATGAAAACTTGCGCATTTGCAGAATGACACAAAGTATGTGGCGAACTAAATGGTAAATCGGCAGAAATAGCTATTGATTCCTGCAGCGACCAAACCTATATACGGGAAAACTTGATAAAGAAAACCGACACAAATCACAAAAATAAAGTGGCATCGCTATGCTGCTATGGAGCATAACATAAAGGTACGACATCTCATGACAGACGATAAATAGCCCCTAAACAGTTAAAGACGTTTAGAAAAGAAAAAACAGTAGGGATTGTAACAAATTGTCCTGCTTACATTTTATTAGGGGGAGGGTTCAGAAATGGCAACCACATCCTTGAATTCTATGAAACCTTAAGGATCAAAAGAGTAATTGCGGTGACACGGAGTCAAGAAAAAAATAAAAGTGAGGCTGTGCCCCCCGCCAATGAAAATGATGATCAAAATATAGAAAACCCATTTCAGTTTAACGACGAGATGTTAATAAAAAATACAAAACCGAGAAAACCTAAAAGCAAAAAAAGGGCGGATAAAAAGGATTATAACCAAAAACAAGAGAAATTGTCGACCGTAGAAAAAGAACCAGAAAAGACCGAAGAGGAACTAACTGAAACACTATGAATAACTTCCGAAAAATTTGCAGAACTACAAACAAACGATAAAGACTGCAGAAAAATAAAACTAGCACTAACGAATACAAAAAATCCGTAATCTAAACAGTTTTCCAACAATGGAAATCTACTTTACAAAATATTTGAGACTGGGGAAAACGCTACAAAGTTACAACTTTTGGTACCACATGAACTAAGAAAAGTGGTAATAGAGTTTGTTCATGCAAGCCCAACGGGGGGAAACATGGAATCCCAAAAAACAAGATATAGTCATTCAGCGTTTTTGGTGGAAAGGTTTCAAAAAAGATATTATCAACTTCTTTAAAAGATGCAAAGATTGTCAATTAGTTGCATACAAAAAACCAAATGAAACGGTTCCAATGAAAAAAATGCCTATTTTCGGCAAACCATTTGAGAGAATTTCAATGGACATTGTAGGTCCACTTCCGAAGTCTTAATGATCTGGCCACGAGATACCCAGAAGCTCTCCCAATGCGAACAGTAAAATCACCGAAAACCGCAAAAGAATTAGCGAAATATGTCTCGCGTCACGGAATCCCAAAGGAAATTTTAACGGATAATGGAACCAATTTTATATGGACATACATCCGAAAATTATACGAAATTCTCGGTATTAAACAAGTATTAACTACTCCGTTCCGTCCTCAGACAAATGGAGTAACAGAAAGATTTAACGGAACCCGAATTAGTATGTTGAGACGTTTTGTAAGAGATGATGTAAAACAATGGGACAAAATGCTTCCTTTTTGCATACAGAGAAACTCCACACCAAGCTACAGGGTTCTCGCCATTTGAATTACTATATGAGACAAACCCAAGGGTACGATAAATCCGCCCAAATGCGCGAATTAAAGGAAGGGGAGGAAGTCCTCATTTTATTACCGGACGGAAATAATAAATTGGAAGTGAGATGGAAGGGACCGTTTAAGGTAAAAAAGAAAATGAATGATGTAAATTATATGATAGAATTAGATGAAGCGAGAAAAAAGGAAGAAGTTTACCATGTGAATTTACTGAGGAAATTTAACAAGGAAAATGAAAAAGAAAACCTCAAGGATCCGCAAAAGCGCTGTCTCATGATTTCGACCTCAGAACATGACGAGGAAAGTGCCCCTTTAGGTACAATAGACCCGGCAGAAACACATATAAAGGCCATTGAAAGGGTTTCGGCAGAAACATATCTGAGCAAGGCTCAGAAATCCCAATTAAATAAGTTATTCACGGAATTTGCAGACGTATTAACAGACCTAATCGGAAAAACAGAAAATGTAGTACATAAAATACTATTAAAGGACAAGAAACCAATAAAACAATACCCATACCGAATACCGGAAGCAAAAAGAAAAGAAATGAAAAAAGAAATTGACCGAATGCTCGAGTTAGGGGTAATCGAACCATCAAATTCAGAATTTGCAGCACCAGTCGTACTAGTCCCAAAAAAAGATGGCTCCATTCGATTTTGCGTAGACTACAGAAAACTGAATCGTATTTCGGAATCAGACGAGTATCCAATACCCAGAATGGACGACATTTTAGAGTCAGTAGGTTACGTAAAATTTATATCAATTTTAGACTTGAGAAGGGGATATTGGCAAGTAAAAATGGACCCAAATGATTCAGCCAAAACTGTCTTTATTACTACATTTGGGTTGTACCAATTTAGGTACATGCACCAGCAACATTCCAGAGGCTAGTAGATTATATTTTAAATTCCTTACCATATACAAGAGCCTGCTTGGATGATATTATACTATTTTCGAACTCGTTCAATGAACATCAATCCATATGGAACAAGTAGTAACGAGGCTGAGGATATCAGGACTAGATGTTAATTTATAAAAATTTGAGATAGTGACATAGCATAAAGAATACCTATGACAAAAGAGAGTAAACGGTATTATTGAACCAGTAAGGGAAAAAACAAAAAAAATTATAAACACGGCAGTTAAGATCTCGCAGAAAATATTTTAGTCATTTTTGGGGTTGGCAGGTTATTATCAAAAATTCATACCAAATTTTGCAACGATTGCAACACTTTTGACGGAGTTAACAAGGAAGGGGGCCGTAGAGCCCGGTAAGTGGTCAAAAATTGAACAAAAAGCATTTGATACACTGAAAGATGCTCTTTGTGGCGAAAGGATACTGAGAAATCCGGATTTTTCCTTACCATTTGTGCTACAAACTGACAGTTCAGATTACTGATTAGTGGCAGTTATATTCCAAGATGTTGAAGATTCGGAACATCCTATCACGTTTATATCAAGGAAATTATCGAAAGCAGAATAAAATTGTAGCACAATTGAAAAAGAAGGCCTCGTGATAATTTATGCAGTTAAAAAACTAGACTATTATGTATATGGGCGAACATTTACAATAATGACAGACCACAACGCATTGAAATGGCTAAATATAATGAAGCCAGATAACCGACGATTAGCACGGTGGGCCCTGTGCCTACAAGAATACGACTTCGAAATAAAGTCAAGACCAGGGACCGATAACGGGAACGCTGACGGCATGTCCCGATTGGAATAACGAGATATATAAATAATAGGGGAAAAAAAAATAAAATGTCGAATGGGCTGTGCCTTGAAAACATGGACAATAAGGGGAAAAAAGAGGTCAAAGACCCATGGGGAATAAAAGAAGATAATTACAAAAGAGAGATGAATGCCCTAAACCTGGTTGGGGGAAAGTTAGGAGATATTGAATGTTGAGTCGAACTGGAAATCTTTGGAAATGAGTCTGAAATTAGTATCATCAATTCAAAAGATATGTCGATCCTTTATGAGGGGGAGGAATCCCTTGGGGAAGATCCCCTGCTGGAAGTCGCGAAAGATATCCCTTTTTCCTAAATGCACAACTGGCGGACAAATTGTGATCCCTTAACCGAGATTTTGCCTTTCTGATCTGGAGTCCTTGGGGGATACTCTCTCCCAGTCACTTCATACTTCACCCAAACCGTTGTCCAGCAACCCTATTCATACCTGTGATTCTTCATGGGAACCGACAATTATTTTCGGCAAATTATATTCAGTGGGAGATGTATCCAAATTTCATTTTTAATTAGCATCAACGTATATTCTTCAGTTAATTATCTCAGGGGAGGTAAACCAGAAAAAAGCGATTCATGGTTCGCTCAGATTTTTACTTCATTTTCCTGAACCCTTATCGTTTTCACAGGCCTGTGTATTTTCGGCCTTTGATTATTTGAAATTATGCCAAGGGGCAATTTACTTTTTTATCGAGATTTGGGTTTGTTTCCACAGATGGAAATTAAGAGGCTAGTGCAGCCAATTTTTCACGATGGCTGGCATCATCACATGTGCCAGAAATTGATTCTCTGCTCCTCTCAAATGTAAATTCGTGAGAGCAAGAAAATTTTTGTTTTTGATTGTGCTGTGCACAATGAATTTCTACGACTCCCGAGGAAGACATCCTACAATTATTTCCAACGGAGGAGGAAGAAAGGCTGCTGAAAGATGAGGAAAACTTCATAGTACCCCATACTACTCGGCAAGGCAGAAACCCTCGCACGGTAGGAGCTCTCAGGAAGAAATGAACCTGGAAGACCTGGAAGACCAAAGGAAGATAAAAAGGAAATTTAGTGTATTTTAATTTGATATTGTGTTTGAATTTCCACCCAATCCAACGGGGATTTGGGCCATTTATCTTAGGGGGGGGGGTGTTGGAACCCTTGGTCCTAGTTTTTCAGATAAATTTCCCTCCAAGCTTCATTTCTTTTGGCCCCTTAATTATTTTCCTTCCTTAAGTAAAAAATATTAATTTTCCTATTATTTTTTTGACGCCATTTTGAGTCCTTAAATGCGTACGTGTTTAATAGACCACGAGGGAGAAATTGCGCAGTTAGGGAGATTGGCCAGTAGATTAGTAAGTTCAAGGATTGGCTGGAAAGATTCTTTACCATCCCTAATAACCCCCACCGCGTGCTGCGGCTAGCGGGCTGAGAGAAAAAGTCCATTTTTTAGTTGGTTCATTTTATATCGCGTGATTGTGAATACAGTAAGCATTTTCTATGTACTCTTTTTAACGTTTCAGCTTAGGTCGGATCTAAAAGAGTTAATTAGAAATCTTATCGGTAAACTTTGGCTTTAAATGTGGCCATAGACCATCCGATCACGTTAGTATACAGAACCGTTGGAGTAACCGCGGAAATCCCTCTAATTTGGGGCCAAAGAGGGATCGTCCCCCTCCAGTAAGTGGCATAGCAACTCTTTGCGCCATTTTTGCCTTTAAAAGTGGTGACCCCGCACAATAAACCTCCAATAGTCGTTTTTTACACCAAGGCTGGAGAACACGGTTGTTTTTTCGACATTTCACACATGCCCCATCTTTAGCAACACTTGGTTTTAGACTGTCAACTGCAACAGCAAAGGCCTGGGTTTAATTTCAAGAATGCCCGCTTCATCCCCTAGGGAAGGACCACCCACGAACAGATGATCTTTAAAAACTAACAGTTAGCTCAAAGAAGTTGGACAGGAAATGGATTAATACTATGCTGGTGACTCAATCGGGTAATTACAGGCCGAAAAATCATCGAAAACGGTTAACACATTATTTCTAGATCAGTAATTAGCCACTATCCCTTATTCTGTGAGAAGTATCAGAAAATTATGGGAAAATAAGAAAAATAGTGGGATTTTTTTTTTGGGAGGGGGGCTCCGGAGAACCTCCCTGCGCACGTGCTTGGTACTAACCTTTATAACCTTTTTATTTATTTTAGTTATAATAGTTAAGTAGTCATAGTAGTAGCCCTGGCAGTCTGAACTTAAAATCCTCAGTTGTTCTGAATATATCACTGAGAGGACTTATTGACTGCACATAATGCCTTTTAATTTAGTGTTAAAGCAAAATCTGTTTTCCTTGAATGTTTCAACTTATTATTTTATTCTATTTCTAAGATATCCAGTCTGGATATCTTGTCAACTTGGATTCATTGTAGCTATTTTGATTTGGTTCAATAGTATACGTAATAGTTGGCAGTAGTAGCATTAGAATTAGTTGTAAAATGGGTAGTAAAATGGAAGTCCCGAAAGCTGGGCCGACCGATGTGTGTAAACGTCTTGCGAGTTACAAACCTTCTCCCCGTAATGCGTTAAATTGCATGGTGAATTAGAACACCATCGTGGAAGGATCCTTTCTAGTAGGACAACTGCAACAGGGCATAATATCCAGTTCTATGGACAACGGCCTCTACAATGGGCAGGCTAGACACTGTCAGGGTAATCGCAAGACTGGGGACCTCGCGGACACCTTTATTGAGGATTGGTGCCCCTTTGAAAAAATATAGCGTAGTAAATGACACAGCATTTGCACGGCACTAAGATTAATCGATAATTCTTCTAGCTTTGGTCTATTTTGGTTGTCCTTTTTTGGGTCTGGTCTGTTTTTGCTGGGTTTCGGGCGGGTCTGTTTTGGCAAAGCGCTTAAGCGGTTCTGTGTAGACTGGAGATGATATGTTGGCCCCCGTCCTGAACTGGTTTCTGTGACCATTGCTTTTCCTGTGTCCAAAATAATTTCTAGGATTTAAAGAATATGACAGATGCAACTTGGAATGTTACGACGTTAAAAAACAGCGATCATATCGAAGTTTTGACTAACGAATTCAGACGCTTCGAACTGGACATAAGGAGTTGCAAAAAGACATATCCCAGAGGTACGAAACAAAAAATTAGGTAATATAGAAATTATTTACTCTGGCAGGAAGGATGGGGTTCATGGACAGGGAGTAGGGCTTGTGATGAATAAGGAAGCTGCTGTATTGTTTAGGCTAGAAGCGTTCTATTAATAATAGAATGTTATTTGCTAATGTTATGACTAAAAAGTGCGGAGTATCAGTCATCGTAGTATTTGCCGCTTTAGAAACGACTGACGGAGTTTGTAGGGACACGGATGAATTTTATTTAGTTACAGGAACAAATAGACTGGATCCTAGGTAGAAATATTATATTTTATCATTAGATTTATGGCGCTCAGGCTGGTAGAAATAGGGGTAGATGACATCCTAGCCTAGGCAAATTTACTCTAGGCAAAGAAAACACTAATGGATGCAGACTGCTACGATTTTGTAGGAATAACAGTCTAGTCATGAGAAATATAATGTTTGGCCATAAAATGGCCCACAAGTTAATTTTGCATCCACATGATGTTTGTAGGTATAACAATGTACTTATAACCAATATAGTGTTTGATCATTAAATGGCACATAAGTTAACATGGTTTTCACTTGATTGTAAGACAGCTAACCTTATTGATTATGTTAGTTGAGGGCTTAACTGGAAATTTTAAAATTTGACAATGTAGAAGATGGATGGAATAGTATTAGGAAAATATTTTGTAAAGTTACTGATGGTGTCTTTGGGAATAAATCAATGTATTAAAAAAAGTAATTCTTTTCTACTAAAAATCCAGCACAAAGACCTTCACTTTCACTGGATTTAATCGCTTAGGGAAGAAAGTCAGAAACGTAGTTAGGGATATTAGTGGAAAAGCTTTTGTGTTTAATAGAGGAGAAGGGGTTATTTCAAGAATTATCCGAGTGGGAGATCATGTGAGAACAAAATGAATGTAGGCTAAAGAAAGCGGAGAAAGTATTAAAATATGAATTAACGAGGTGTGAAGTCGAGACCATGGATGAAACTGCCGAGGATCTGGAAGGTGTAGCTAAACGGCATAATAGTAAAATATTGTACTGGCATGCTAGTAGATTGAAACGGAGTGGTGAATCTGGACTTTTCCCAGTTAAAATAGGAACGGGGCCACAATTAGGGATAGAGTTAAAGAAAGATGGGTCAAACCTTTTGAGAACGTGATAAATCGGGAAAGAGTTACTGGAAAGATATAGAGGAAAATATAACGTTTATAACATCTTGGATGTGAAGCAGGATTAATTTTGTAACAAAGAATTAAGCGACAATACTAAAATGATTAAAAATGATAAGGCCCCAGGCGCTGATAGTGCTGTAAATAAGTTTTTAAATATGGTAGCTATGAGGTTATAAATAAGCTTTTGAAGTTTACGAATATGATTTTTGAAAAAGGGGTAGTATCTAGCGACTTTAGTAAAACCCTGATTAAATTTGTATTAAAAAGGGGACAACAGTGATTGAGCTAATTTGAGAGGCATTAGCCTGGTCATAGTTGGTAGAAAATTAGATATTATGATGATACTTTTTAGACTGAGGGGTGCTGTGTACAAAGTTTCTAGAGAAGAGCAGTTCGATTTTAGGAAGGCTAGAGGATTTGTTGACCAAACATTTACTCTGAAGTTAATAATTGAGGAGTGCTTGAGTCATCACACCCTTTTGGTTCTCAGTTATATAGATTAGGAGAAAGCTTTCGAGTTAGCTGATAGAAGAGCTTTAGCGAATGCCTTATCCTTTTATGGTATAACAGACAAGTATATTCAAGGAATTACTGCTAAATATGAGAATAGTACTGCTGCAGTTAAGGTAGTGAATAGGGCTAATGGCTGGTTTTGTAATAGATCCAGAGTTAAGTAGGGTTGTGTTTTATTCCCATTTATATGGATCGTTCTGATGGACTTTGTCTGAAGGAGCACAAGAAAGTTAATGGGAGAACACGAAATCAAACGGGGAAGAACAATTTTCCCGACCTAGATAATTGTCATTTTGGTATCAAAAGGTTGTATCTCCGTAATTGTAATGTTTCAGAAAAGCAAAAACAAACTCACAACTGTTATGTTTCTCTTTGGATAAACATAAAAGAAAAACGGGTTGATATGAATTGATTTTACATATACATCTGTTTTGTTTTCTGGTTATCAGAAGAGAAATACGGAGCTGTGAAGTTTTTTTTTGCTGTTCTGAAAATATTAAATTATGAAAATACGACCTTTTGATGCCCGACTGACGGAAGGGGACGGAAGGGGAGCGTGCGTGGCTCTGTTAGTCTCAGGTGGCTTGGTGATGTGGTGAGTTGTTAGTAGTAGTTGTAGTGGTAATAGTAATAGTCATAGTAACATGAGTATCATTAGCAATAGAAGCAGTTATAGTAATAATATTGTAGCTTTTTGGCCTGCTTCACCATCCCCTCCTTAGATCCTGATTAAATATAAAAAAATCAGGTGTTGGTTCAACTGAAATTAAAGATGAACATTGAAACTTTCTACGAGCAGGAATCATTTCGTCTATGAGGGGGGCTGCCCCCTCATCAATACCTCAATGTTCACGCTAAAGATTTTTATTACTATAAAAAAAAGCTTCTTGTTATTTTAATTAAACAGCCCGTGTGTTTTAAGGAGATTGTCTTATAGAAGTTTGAATGAAAGTAAAACTTTAGCGTACCAATCAAAGTATGGAAAGGAGGGGGGGGGCTCTCCGCATATATGGAATCATTTCTCCTCGGTAAAATATCCCCCCCTCCCAGGAATTCACAATGTACAATTCTATCCTTACTTAAACTTCCCTCCGAATAATTTCTCGTGGACTATTCTGAGTGAAAAATTGTCCTTAGCCCTAAAAAAACAACTAATTTCTGAAAAAAGTTTCAAATCAGGCCAGGAATACCCTTCCACCTCTTGGAAAACTGTTCTTTGAAATTTTTATAACCGCTATGAAAATTCACTCTCACTGAAATGGACAAAAAACCAACTGATAAAAATCTCAGTGAAAAAAAAACAAAGAAAACAAACGAGACTGCGGTCAGTTTAGACAAAAGACGAAAAATGTAAAACAACGCGGATATTTCGTATATATCATAACAAGACGTCTTCAGCAGGAGAGAAACACAAGAAGAACAAGATAAGAAACCAAACTAAAAACAAATCAAACCACCACCAAAAAAATGTGCAATTGGCGCAAACTAATCCACGTAGGGAAAAGATGCTATTAGAGTTACTTCAGTGAGAACACCAGAGCAACTGAGGTAAAACTAAAAAACAACAACAGGAAATCACATTAATTATTCTGTTGCGAAATAATCCTCTTGTTGGCTATTACTGAGGCAAATCATTTTGGTCTAGTAGGGGATCTATCTAGTAGTGATCTATCTGCTGAGCTTCTAGAGCGGCATGTACATCTTTCATAAATGATCCTGCGGAGACTGTCGCAGATGCTCCTTGACTTTCATTGGTTTCATTGGTTTTTCTTATAATAAAATCATTAATCTTACCTTGGAAAAAATGTCCGCTGGGTTTCACTTAAATCATCCATATCTTTACCATAAGCCTATGACTTGAGAGAGGTCTGCCCATCCACCTGTATGGCAATTTAACAGCATACCTGAATTATTCTCTAAAATTATGTCTGAGAGAATGCTTCCCTCAAATTATTAGAACCATACATAAAGAATGGATATAAATCCTTCAATTTTGGGTTCCATGCACCAGCTAATAAATTGATCATACAGTTCAACTCGTGATTCCAAATGCTCCTCATGGTGCCGAAAGGGAAATCTGTTTCATACGCTTGTATGATCTTATAAACTGTCAAATAACCGGTCATACTTGAGTAGTAACATTGCTGAATCATATTCTTAAGACCCTGGAAGCTATGAGGGAGGCGATCGATAATGGTAGAGTGCTTCAATCAACTTGCTGTATAGGTCTGGGTCAAGTCCTGCTACTAATTGAGAATGTATGAGTTTAAACGTTTTTCCTGATGCCGGAGGTTTCAGCTGGTTGTCAGCCCCTATCCCTGCCCCGACTAACTTATTGAACCTGACTATACTCTCCGACCCGTTGAATGCTACGGGAAATAAAACCCATGAGAGATATTGAGGAATCCATGCCACTAACTTATGGGTACTCGCATGTTCCTCACCTAATGATAATAGGACAATAAGTCGGGATATATCAGTTCAATTGTATATAAAACCTGTATCCCCTGGAAACTTGACTTCAGACCCATCAGGGAGCTTCTTATCAGATGTATGAGACACAGCTGTTGCTATATTGTTAATGGCTGTTTTATTAATGTCTTTATAAGTATATCCTGTAGCAAAATAAGATTCGAACCTTTCCTTCAAATCAACTTCTGACTCATACTCTACATTGTCTACATTATTGTAAAGATCATGCATAAATTCTCTAATCTACCTAACCCCTAACCCTTCAGGTTTTAACTGAGTTGTACTCCTAGTCCTACATCTAGATGCTAGATGCTCATCTAGATGGATTAAAACCGTCCATCCCAATCTCATCGCATCATCTTCCAACATATCCTTTTTGGATGTGTTTGCCTTCTTATAAAACCTCTTGAATGTAGACAAATAATTGTATGCAATATATTTACATGTCGCCATGGAATTTTGAAATACCCCGGTGAACGATGAGGTAGTAAGCAACGCAGAATTAGCAAATCTTTCAGTACGTAATATAGGGAAAAGACTCATATCGATAATAAAATTGACTAAACGATTTTTAAATCTGTTGTTGTGAATTAGTTAACACTAGTTAAGAATCACTATTTAACACTAATTACTCGCTAGTTAACTCTTATTAATTTCTAGTTAACACTATGATTTTTTCCTTCTTTGTGCAAATTTTCAAACTCGCGAATCTGTTCTTTCAGCTTTGCAGCCGCAGCGTTGTTTGCAGAGGCTTCAACGTAAATAATAAACAACTCTGCAACACTGGTTAATTTGTTATTATTTGCTCAGGTGAATTTCGAACTTTTCAAACAGTTCGTGGTAACGAACTGTAAGTAAGGAGCAACCCGACTCAACAATAACCGAAACTCTATAAAACGGAATTTTTATACCAGTAGATACATCAAAAGAATTGGGTTCTTGTGCTGATTTTAAATAGACAAATTTCATCAGGTTTAGTCTTGCCCATCAAAAGTTAAAAGCCTGAAAAAATTTGCCTGATTTTCGAAAAAAGTGTGAAACACCCACTAAAAGGAGCATAGTCATAAGGAAAATCACACCATCAGATGCAACGTATATGACAACCCTAATTGAGATGATGTAATCTCTTATATGCACAAATGTGTACTTTTTTATTTTTTGCAAGAAAGAAGAACACGGATGCGTGTTTACTTTTTTTTTGGTACTCTTCTATTAACCGGACTTTTTTGTATACGGTTATGCATACCAGTCACGAAATATATCGAAACGCGTGATAAAAACACGTTTTCAATGCCTTCTGGAATATAAAGAAAGGCAAGAACTGTATTTAAATTGTTTTTTTTTTGGGTTTAGGGGGGGACACAGGTACCTAGATTAGGTATTTAATATATGATATACTTTGCCCCCAAACCCCCCTAATATGTAAATGCATAGTCCAAATTGGTTTCTTAGCTCTTATATAGTCTTCCTATTTTATTTTATTTCATTAGCATTAACCAAACTATCACTATAAAAAAGTCTGGTTAATAGAAGAGTACCGTTTTTTTTTTGTTTTTCCCAAGGGTGATCGTATCGATTCAGTGGTCCTAGAGTATCGTGAGAGGTCTCATTCAAACGGAAATTAGAAGTTCTATTCCCCTTTTTAAGTGGCCCAAAAAATTGGAGATCTACTAGGCCCCCTCCCTCGCTCATTTTTTCCCAGAAGTCACCTGATCAAGATTTTGAAATAGCTATTTTGTTCAGCAAAAAAAAAATCAGGGTTCTGTGCTTGGACCTCAGTTACGGCAATTACATCAATTTTGTGTACTTGACAGGAGGTCTCTAGCTCGATCAATTCGTCGAAATTCAGGCTTTCGGCGTTCGTAACAAGTCTTACGACCTAGTAGATCCTTCTGACCTAAAAAGTATGTTAGACGAAATAAAAACGCACCTAACGTTCGTTTTACATTTACCCGTAGAGCCAGAAGTATCAAATTTATTTCTTTACTATACTAAATTAAAAGTCCACATCACGGAAATAAATGAACAACTATTTGCAGTAGTAACAATTCCATTTATAAACCAACAATCCATTTACGACTTGTACAAAATTTTTACCTTCCCTGCTAACATAAAGAAGACAAATTCACTTATGACTATCACACCTGAAGCAGAGCATTTGCTTGTTGATCAAGATAGACGAAAATACGCCCTAGCCAATCCACAAGACTTAAAAGAGTGCGTACTATTCAAAAACCTAGTATGCCAGCTTACGTTACCTGTTTATAATGCCAAATCTGGATTTTGTATGTTAGATATATTTTTGAAAGACACCCAACAGGAAGAAAGAAATGAACTACCAAAAAGAAATACCAGATTCATGCGAAGCCGTGATAGGAAATACTAAGCGAGAAATATTCATACACCTTAGAAATGATCTTTGGTTATTTTCTGTTCCAAGAGAAACTGTTGGAACTTTGTTTTATTATAATAATACAGAAAGAATAAATCCAAGTTTGGTTATTTTCTGTTCCAAGAGAAACTGCTGGAACTTTGTCTTGTTATAATAATACAGAAAGAATAAATCCATGTTACAGGAAAGAATTACGGAAAGAGATAACCATAAAACAAGGATGTCGACTTGTAACTAAAGAGTCAACTATTCGAACACCGTTAATTACCACGAGCGCAAATGTAATAAGTCCTAAAATAATCAATTTTAAGGCAATTAACCTGTCGTACACTATTCCCAATATATAAACCCCGCAAAAACTTTTGATTCCTCTCAAAGCTCTCAAGAATCTGTCAAGTCTCCCGAGTTGAAAACTCAAGGCGAAGACTTAGAGAGTAAACCTTCTACTTCCAGAGGAGTAAAAATTTACGAAGGAAGGGCAGGTGATACCTCAAAAACACGAAGTTCCCCTTCTAGAAGTTCTAATGCGGAATCATCGGAAACCAGTTCCGAAGAATCTGACGGCGACTCAGACCATATGGTAGTTAAAGAAATAGGGAAATCAAAACTGACTTCAGCGGCCGCGCACGCGAAAGAAACAAAATTAAAATGGCAAGAATTTTTGAAAGCACAATATAAGAAAATCGATCTTATATCCCTGGCAAAACCGAAAAAGAAAAAACTGTACGAAACAGAATAAAAAGTAACGACACAGTCAGGCCGAACGGTTAAAAACCTGACAGATGGAAATACTCCTAATTAATTCGAAGTCAACCGTTTTTGTCGTAGGGAGGTTGTGTCCGCGGTCATCGACGGGTAATTTCTTTTATGGGCGGAAGGGGGTGGATTTCGAATCCCTTATAAAAATCAATTTGTAATCCACCATAATAAATTTAAAAGTATGCGAGTAAAAAAAATTTAACCAAGTCAATATTAATGAATATAAAATAATATATGTGATATCAAAACATTGGTGATCAATGAAAAAGGCCCAAAGTAGGAGGCTCATGGTCGACTGACTATGACAAGTGGTGTTCGACCACGTTTTGTGGGAAGCCTGGGGAGGAACTCAAAACCCAGGCAGCGTTTAATTTGTTGGGTTTTTGCGGTCTCCTCGGATTTTCTATGAGAAATCAACCCTCGTTCTAATAAAGGCTGATGTCATCAAAAACAAAAAAATTACCAGTACAGAAGTGTCTTATTATGAGCTGATCATGTTCGTAATTATGAACGTGATCATGAATTCCGTTCCGTGAGATCATGTTCATGATTATGAACATCACCATGATTTCTGTTCCAAGATAAACTATTGGTCCTATACCTGAACATGATCATGAAATGTCCTAACTGTGAACATATTCAGATAATGACAATGGAATCAAAGCCTATCCGAAAGGCGATAATTGATACTGAGTTCATTACCATAATGAACGCGAAGGAAAACATTATATATTCGGCAGCTATGTTAGTCGTGAAAGAACAAGGAAATCAGATATATGCGAAAGAATGGGATTTAACCTACAACCTTAAAGGGTATGCACCCCACACTTACAAGTATGGTTTAGCACTCGCGAATACCCCCAAGTATCGTCCGGCTAGAGGGGAAGTCAAAACAAAATATAGAAGAAGAAGCGCGAAACAACTTGGCTGTTTACAATTATTGATAAGACGCCTACATAAGAACCTCAATATCAAGTATTTCTATTAAAAGGGACCCACTCAAACAGACCTTTTACTTCTTGATAAATGCAGAGCCCCCAAAATTTCCTATAACCTTTAATAAAATCACCAATCTGTCAAATATGAAGTCATACTTTAGTGGAAATTAAAAATTTTACAAACAATTTTTATTCGACCCTGAATCTGAAGAATACAAATCCCTTGGTAGTAAATTATTTCTGAAACGTAGGAAAACATACCAAAGAAAAAGAGACGCCTATAAAAATAATAACAAGAAAATTAAGAGAAAATTCTAAACTCAAAACCACCTATTAGTAGGTAACTGTGGAAGAAGTTAATCTCATATATACATATAAACTATTTGGTCTTATTGCGGATTATAATAATTTTAGGCCTACAAAAAAAATAGGATAACAGTGTAATTATAGGCTGCTCGCTTACTTATTTATGTGTTGCTTACTCGAGAAATATAATGCAAAATGAGATTGTATAGCGATTATTAGCTAAGCCTTAAAGGTATATCTCAACCAGTCAGAAAGGCATATCATAACCAGAATAAAGCTTGGAAGTCCTAGCTTTACTTCCATAACCATTCTAATCCTAAAATACTTTTCATAAACAAAAATTCTGTCTTACGCTTACAAATCAATTTTGCTCGGACATTGCCATAAAGCAATACAAAAATTGAATTGATATATAATAATAATAATAATAAAATAGTAAATAAAATATATTTGGAAAAATGAGTAAAATTAATGATAAATTAATTCTAGAAACAAACAATAAGATGAGGCTTAAGAATATTATCATAATCCTCGTTGTTCACGCAGTAGCCCAAGATATTGTAAAACATGGAGTAATATTCAAGCATGAAAATTCATTGCAAGCTAGCCATGACGCATGGAAAATTTTTATGAAGTTGGACCCCAAACCTTTCGAGGCCTTGTTTCAACAAGTAACAAGACTAAAAAAAAACACGAATGAACTCAAAGAATCGATATTTCAATTCCTAAGGTCGGACAAAGGATTACAGGCCAGTAAAATAATGCATAGTAAAGATGATAAAGAGTTTCCAATTTCAGTTGTCCCCAAACAAATATCAAAATTCGTAATAGATGACTTTGATAAGAAAATGGCAGAAGTTGACATGGCACTTGGGACGAGCACCAAGGAAGACAGAAGGAAAAGATCAGTGTGTAATATTGAATATTTATCGAGAGACTTTACTGCAATGAAATTCATCCAAAACCCTAAATTACTGACTACAAGGAAAGGAAAACCTTATGATGGAAATTACGCAATGATAAACGAGCAACCATTACCCAATCTAAATGAGAAAAACACCCAAAAAGTTTCAACTCATCAAGCCTACTTAATATTATATAGACAAAGACTACAAGCCTTATTTGAATTTTTTAATACGGAAATACAAAAACTAAAACAAAGTGCCACGAAGATTTTTGAAGTATTCTTTCGAAGAAATAAATACCGTAGGTCTACAGGCCTAATTCCCATCATCGGAGAACTCACCTCCCGCCTTTTTGGTTTGACAACGGAGGAAGACCTAAACAGCCTGAGGGAAAATGTAAAAAAGCTGAATAATGCCATTAACCTAACATTACACGTTCAGAAGATACAAGCTAGTGTAGCAAATTACAGGAGAGATAAAATTGAAATGATATCTAGGAAAATCTCAAAAACTGTAAATGTAATAAATTATTTAAGGAACGAAGACTTAAAAGAGTGCGTACTATTCAAAAACCTAGTATGCCAGCTTACGTTACCTATTTATAATGTCAAATCTGGATTTTGTGATAATATTGGTTCAGAAGTGAGTGCCGTTTTGAGACATTCTAGGGAAGTTTGAGCTTCCTGGGACCAGGTAACTTTTGGGACTTCCCTTTTGTTAATTCCTTGAGGGGTTTCGCAATTTGGGCGTAATTGCGCACGAATTTTCTAGAGTAGTCAGTAAGACCTAAAATTCCTCTTAATTCTTTCATAGTTCTAGGGGTTTGAGGTTTTCAACATATTTTATTTTATCAGGGTCTTGAGATATCTCTCCTTGCGTCACCACTACTCCTAAAAATTTAATTTTAGGTTGAAATAAATTTACTTTTTTAGACCGGCATTTTAAATTGCCCTGTCTGAATTTCTCGAACAAATTAGCTAATGTTGCTAAGTGTTGTTCAGTGTTTTCTCTCACGCATATGACATCATCAACAAAGTGAATGATAATTTTTAATCCTCTTAACAGGTGTAACAAGGGTCTACATAGCACGCTTGAACTTGTCTTAAGTCCAAAAGGTACTCTTAAGTATTCATATGAACCACATTCAGTCGTAGAAAACGCAGTTTTATAGACATCTTTTTCGGCTATTTTTGCTTGGTGGTAGCCTTGGGTAAGACCTAAAGAAGTAAAAATTTTGTTTTTGCTTGAAATAGAGTCAAGAATTTTATCGATTCTTGGTAAAGGAAATTTATCACTAACTACTTGTTTGTTAAGGGCTCAATAATCTACAACAAGTCTAAGATCACCATTCTTTTTTGGTACCAAGACCACTGGTGCAGAATATGGACTAATACTGGGGCGTATAATTTCATTTTTTTCTTTTTCATGAATTTCATTTTTTAACCATTCTTTGTGCTTATACGTGACACGATAATGCTGTTTTGCTACAAGATTACCAGTTGTTAAAAATGAATGTGCATAAAAAGGTATCAGTTTGATGTCATCTTCAGATGCGGAAAATACATCTTCAAAATTCCATTATAATTTGCATAATTTTTTCTTAAGTTCTAAGTCCGTAATATGATCCATATTAAATTTGGTTAAGAATTGCAATTTAGTTAGAGGGTATAGTTGAGGTTTTAATGCCATTAATTAGGTTTCTTTGGAATTTTCCCATCTATCTAAATCATTCTCCGAGATAACTTGAATTTGAACTAAACACGTCCCCTTTTTTATTGTAATTGTATTTTTTTCGTGGTTATTAGTTACCCAAATAAAACTTTCTCCTTTGTCGTAAGATATAATCCGTTCTTCGCATAGCAGATTTTCAGGAATTTCATTTGACGGGGTCGCAAACCGTATTTCAGATTTGCTATCTACTGGTTCAATCATCTGTGATATTTGAATTCTTTGCATTGTTTTGGGAGGGATGTTTGTTTTCCGTATCGCGAATCCATAATATTTTTCTTTATTTTCATTGTCTATTAAATTTAGGCCGGCGCTATCCGCCAATAACATTGGCTGTGCCTGAGCTGCATTGGGGTTCACTACTTTTTTCCATAATTTCACTATTTTCTTGATTTCGTTTGACCTGTACTGTCGCATATCTCCTATTTTTATTTTTGCAGATTCAATACACTTATTATTTAAATTTACTTCATTTCTGCAATGTTTCTCAGAATAATTGAAAAAATTTCTGATTATGCCATGTCCTCCTTGCCAGACATGAGGTTCAAAATATTGCGACAATATACTGCCAGAAATTTTATTTACTGTTACGTTCTCTTCGTATCCTCTGTTACAATTTCTTAAGGTAGAAATTCCTTCTCCTACCTTATCCGGGTAGACAAGCCTTTCGTTTGCTACGTCTTAATAGTACCCTATTAGACCTTAAAAAAATTTGCGCCGATAATGGCTTCATACGGAAAGTTATCGCATATTATAAAATTTGTCGGAAAAATTCTATTATCCCTTTTTACTTCTAGGCGAATTGAGCCTCTTGCATCCAATTTATGCCCTGTCACGCTAGTTAAATTGGGATTATTAGGATTCCTCTGTCGCCTAATATGCGGAGGGAACATATTAAATACGCATGAGTTTGTGATACTAATTGTTGCACCAGAGTCAATCAAAGCTTTAAAGTAATAATTTGCCACACAAAAATCATTAAATATAGGTAACGTGTTATTACTCTCACTAAAAGACGGTACTATTATTGGTTTGGACCTATAAAATATTCTAGGCACCCTCTGGGTCCAATTTATTCTTCTGAGGGGCCTGACGCGTTTCCCCGTGGATTTATTTCATACGTCGGTGTCTGCAGTAGAGATTCATACATGTGAGATTCCGTAGGCATATTTAATTGATTTACATTTGTTTGTCGATTTTGCCAGGTATTATTACGATAGTTTGGATTTCTTGCGCCAGTGTCGGGTGATGGCGTCAAATGCAAATGCCGTTTGCTTGAAAAGTTTTCATTTCCCGTCGGCCAATTAACTATTTGCCGTTGGCTTGAAAAAATTTCATTTCCCGTCGACAAATTTTCGGGATTTCTATATACCATTCTCGCATTATATTGGCTTTGGCGAGTATTTGGGGTTTCAAATCGGTAATTAATTTCTCTATTGTAGGGAGGATTGTACAAATTTGGTTGGTACGCGTTGTAAGGTAGTGATTGCCGCAATCTTCCCTGGCTATAGCCTAGTGCACCACTGGCGCTAAAATTTGTTCTTCCGAACAAATGGTTGCCATAATTTTGCGTACTACCGACAGCAATTCTTGGTGTGCGATTGGGGACATAACGGCACTCTCTCGCGTTGTGCCCAGGTTGATTACAAATATAGCATCTTATTATTGTCGGGTTATTTTCATGACTAATTCTGCCTAGCGGGTTCTTGTGTTCTATTTCTTTGTGGCATGGGGGAGTTATCCCTTGAAAAGAAATTGGGAGACGCCTGATTGCCCTTGAAGGTCAGGTTTGCGTTTGTTTTGCCTAGGCTATTTATTTTTGTTTTACTGTGATTTGCCACCATCGTATCAACTTCGATCATTCGACCCACTTCCTGAACTGCAAGGTTCAACGTTTGAATATTTTTGGATATTACCATTCTATATAGTTTTGGGGGTAACCCTTGCAAAAAAGGTATGTAGTATGACTTTTTCATATAGTTCTCCTGAACCTTCTCTGTATTTTGCTTCTACTGAAATCCGTCTATTATCAAGATATTCTCTTACGTTTTGTGAATAGTCAAAGCATACCATTCCGTGTTTTAATTTTTTTGTGGAACTGGTTTCGATAAATCTATCTTTAAATGCCGCTAACAATTTGTCCACCGAATTTATTGGCAAGCTGGCGTCATCACCTATAGTATGTTCAATTTGCTTTAGAAAGGTTAAGGCCTGCCCTTTTAATCTTAATAGGAGCATGCCGACTAACGTTTTTAGCTCTGTTTTTGTTAATTCTACAAATTGGTCCAATTGGATATTAAATTCGTTGATATCTGTTTGTCCATCGTATTGTGGAATAGATTTTGCTATCTCTACATTCTTCGCGACCAACTTTTGCGCCATTAATAGTTTGCTTAATTCTTCTGACATTTTTGGTTTTGAATTAACTCAAAATAATTCTTTTTTCACTTAACCTATTTTGGGGGAGGCTATTATCTCCTATGAGATATTTTAAAGGGTTTTCCTGTAATAGCTTAGCGATTATAGGCCTAATTACTTTTTCTTATATGTCTCTATCTCTCCAATGATTAAATTTAAATTACAAAGTTTAAAGACTAACTAGTTCGCGTGTCTTCCTCCAAATTTCCGACCGTGCCATATGTAGCGATAAAAAATAAACTGTGTTAATTGTGGTAATAAAGATTGACCGCGTCAAAAGTAATATTATGCTTTAAAGCTGTAAACTTACACCTTATAAGTTCTCCGATAGCGCCACTTACAGCGCTAAAGACTGTGCCATATGTAATATTATTGTTTTAAAGCTGTGGCGATTAAGATACGCCAAATTCGGCAATGGAGTCTGGGACCACAAATGTAATAATATGATTTAAAGTGGTGTACCGATCGCACCACTCGCTGAAAGTGAGAAAATACAATGCGTAATAATATTAATGTAACCTCTTCCTCGAGTTATCTTCTTGTCAATTATCTCTAATATTTAGTTGGAAATCAGATTCCTGGGAACGTTACCGACGGAGGTATTCGAACTAGTTACCTGCTGTGCGATTAGATACAGGCATATAAATAAAATAAACACAAGTAGAAAAGCAATAGTTTTATTGAGACTTACAATTTAGGTGTAAAACAGTGCTTCACTTCACTGACAACGATAGAGGCAAGGATTAAATTGGCTCTCAAAAATAATGATGATGGCAATAGAGGCAATCCATAATTGACACGAAAAACACTTTTCTGCACTATATCGCACAAGTATAGATCCTGCGCCCTACCAGCTATTTCACGATTGGCCCAAGTCCTGTGGCGGGGCCGCTACCTTGTAATTATGTTTGCAAACTCACTTCATTATGCTCACTGACCGTCCAATAATTTGTTTTAAATATTTCTGATGATTAAACGTTATAACTTAAGCTTCCTGTGAATTCTGTATCTGGTAATTTTTTATTACCAAATATCTTAGCGAAATTCGAATCCGAATAGCGTCATTGTTTGGCTGAGGCCAAAATGCAGCTTCTCTTTTTGTTGATTAAGAATTTAGACTCTTGGAAACGGGATTTGAACTTAATTAGAGGAAGTTTAATTTAGGTCGGAATTATGTTTAGAAGGACAAATTATTTTTATTTTAAATATATCACATGTTACTCACGGTACAAATGCAGATGTACAACCCGACAAGTTGCTTAACATTGACAGCTTTGTAATACTTGTCAACGGACAACCAACATATAACAAGAATGTTTGGGCAGCACTTAGCAAAATACATAAAGCATTACTTTGGTTGAAAGAAAACAATAGTGTGTATAGGAACATTAAAGCATACACACTAGAAGAGTTAAAAGAGACTCTTGAGAGTCGTTTATTAGAAAAAGAAAATAGACAAGAGCAAAATCAAGAAATACCTGAAAGAGCAATTTTAGAAAAACTAACAAATGATGCCAAGTCACACTTAGTAGAGCATTTCTGTATACAACTTCTTGACTCATCAGTGCCAAAAGACTATTGATGAATTCAAGAACAACAAAAACATTGAGAATGACCAGTTTCAACTGAAAAGACTACATTGTTTAGAGGAGGATCTCTTTCATGAGCAATTGGACATCAAAGTATTTCCAAATCTCTTTCCTGATGGCAAAAACCAGATGCGGGACATGGCCCGTAGGTTTGCGATGTGAAATGCAGATTACATCGAAGGGCGTCTTCTTAGTAGACACCCACAGTTTTGTTTAGACAAAAACTATCTATTTCACAACTTTCAGCATCAAGAGCTTTCTTACTTTTGTAACTGTGTTGGACATATGATTAGCACTGTCAGGCCTAATCAAAGTGCAAAATATTTTGTGGATCGACTTCAAAACAGAGACGGTGACATGGAAACGTCAATTTTTTCAGTCCAGTCAAAGTAAGAGGATCTCGACAATATTTTCATGCGTTGGCGGGAAAAGTTAAGTCTATGATCGAGCAAGAAGGGCCACCAACGTTGTTTCTTACAGCCGCTTGTGCAGAATGGTTTTCTCCAGAATTCATAAGACACTTACGTGACATCAACAGCCACGTGGTTGGCGTTGATAAAATGACACCAGCTGAATTAACAGCAATGGACCCTGTTATCTGTGGCTACACATTTTCACAAAAAATGGAGGGCCATATTCAATGATCTTATCTCTGCAAAGTTGAATCCTGTCTTTGGTAAAATCAAGGATTACTTTTGGAGAATTTAATACCAAACAAGAGGTGCACCACATGTGCATTGCATTCTCTGGGTAGACGATGCACCAGTAATTGGAAAATCATCACTGGATGAAGTTACAAGGTACATTGATAGCATTATCACGTGTCAATTTCCTGACAAACCATTGAGTCCAACCCTGCACAAAGTTGTTGTTCATCACCAGACGCACCGCTGCAACAACTACTGCCAACGGAAATTCAAAAGAAATTCAGGCAAATGGATTAGTTATTGCAGATTTGGCTTTCCTCGCCCTTTTAAAACACAAACTGAAGTGCACGATGTGATGAATTATTTGGCTCATGGGACACACCGCAAAAAAACCAAGCTGGAGAATATATGGCATTGCTCGTACAGAGAAGGAGAGTCGAATCAATGATTGCAATCCCTCATTGTTCTTGACAAGTCTTTCTCATGTTGATTCTCAATATATTTGTCACATAGGATCCAAGTTTTCATATTATATAACAGACTACATGACAAAAGGTGAGAAGTCAGACATTAATGAGATGTGGCAAGAAGTGAATAATGCATACAAAGGTCTGGGCCCACGGGCAATGTCATTTCTATTAAATTCAGTTAAAACGCGTCAAGTTAGAGCAGTAGAGGCGGCAGATAGGCTTCTTGGCAAAAAATTGTAAAGTTTCTCGAGACAATTTAGATTTGTGGATTTATCCAAGGGAATAGGTCTAAAACGGACACTTAAAACATTCAAGCAATTGGAAGATATTGCACGTAAAGATCCCCAAAACTTGGATCTCTATGTTGCACACTGGATAGCTGATGTTTATCCAAATAGGCCAGAGTATATGGAATACATTAGGCTATATGAACTGTTGTCTTGGCATGAACGTGAACGACGGGGCACTGATGAAAAAATGCTACTGAAAACAGGTTCATTTTTTTTACGACGTCGCAATCAAAAACCATATATTATACAGCACAAAAGGGGCAATCCTTTTGAATCCGGCGAAAAGGAAGAACAGTACTATGGTATGTTTTTGAAATTGTTCAAGCCATGGAGAAATGAATGTGATATTCCTGTTTGTGACTTCAACAACTTTGAGACATATTGCATTGAAAGTGAAAAATATCCAGCCATGGTAGCCTATCATAAGAAGCTGGTAAATAAAACCACATGCGATGCCGAATTTGAGACAAGAGTACGCCAGCGAGCCACGGAAATTCAGGCTAATCAAATGAATGACTTAACTGATGGGCAGCAGGAGATTGATGATCCAAATACCGCTATACAAGGAGAGATCATTGATAGAGAAGCTGATGCCATGGAAGATTTAGTCAATGCAAATATACAGCTACTAGAGTCAATGACAGGTGAAGAGGTGTCATATGACTTCAATTCTCTTAATTTAAATCAGAAGAGGATGTTTGACGGAGTCACAGGCAACCTAAAAAACGGCAGCAATGACAAGCCCATTTGAATGATAGTTCCTGGATTTGGGGGAAGTGGAGAGTCACGAGTAATTAGTGTACTTAGAAGGTTCCTTTGTCAGGAGTTTGCGAGGGAGGATTGCCCAGTAGTTGTTATGGCCCCAACTGGACTTGCTGCTCATAGTATAAAGGGTGTTACCATTCATCGATGTTTAAGTCTGCCAGTTGACCAGCAGACAACTGCAAGGTATGAATCGTTATCCACTGAACAAGTGCTGATGATACGAAAAACTCTTAGACGAACTCGACTGTTCATTATATATGAAATAAGCATGGTTTCTTCTCGTATGCTGATGTATATTCATTTGCGCTTGACAGACATTAAATCTAATAATTTGCCGATGGGCAATGCCAACTTGGTTCTCTTTGGAGATTTTCATCAATTGAGGCCCGTGTTGTCAAATCCACCATTTATTCCTCTCACTTGTCTAGAGGTCAAAAATAGACTTTGATCCATGGGGTCCTTCAATCTATGGCATGAATTTGAGTATGATGAGCTGACAATCAACATGAGGCAAATAAAGGACAAGCCATATGCAGATACTCTTGCAAACATAAGGCTTGGAAACTATGAAGAACAGCATCTTCAGTGTCTTTCTACACGAAAGTTTGTATGCATGTCGCGAGCCACCTCAGAAGAAATTACCAAATTATATTGTAATTTGTGTAAGGAAGGCAAAGTGCCGGTTATTTTGATGCCCACAAACGACGACTTTAGGCTAATAAACAACACACTTTTAAAGGACCCGAGCTCGGAACATGTTACACTGACTGCAATTGATTGTCCTTCTTCTGTGGTCAGAAATAAGAGAATTGAAGAAGAAGCAGCGAAAAGTGTTTTCAGCTTTGCCGATGACAGCAAACGAACAGCTAGTGCATTAACAAAATTGATCATATCAATTGGTGCACGAGTAATGCTTCAAAGAAATATTGCTGTGGATAAAGGCGAAGTAAACGGATCTACGGATCTACGGATCTGGGCTACGTTAAAAAGTATACCATCTGAGATAGTGAATGTTTTGGTACAATTTGATGGTCAAGAACAGTTGACAACCATAGGCCGTACTACAGTTCGATTTGAAGCACTCAAAGATGTTTATTATACTAGGAAATAGTTTCCATTGCAACTAGCATGTGCAATTACTATTCAAAAGTCTCAAGGCCTGAGCTTGGAATGTGCTATCGTTGATGCAGGAAGTCAATGCTTTTGACCTTGTGGAACTTGATCCATGTAAAATTATTGCTGACATGGAAGCCATCTCAGAGTATAATCGTCTTAGGAGTAGTTTTAGACCAGATCTTCCATTATTGAAAATCATCCAAACACCAAATACTAATTTGAACGATGACGTCATGAAAATAGGTAGCATAGAAGCTGTTTCTCCAAGAAGGAATAAAAGTAAGACTAATGTCGAACATGCAATCATTGGAAAAGGGAAAAAAAGAAAGGCAGCAATAGAAGATTCCTTTCCAAATAAGACGAAATGCCAAACAACATTGTCTATGACAAATGAATCAAAATCAAACGATATGATAGTGCCAACGAAAGGTGATAACGTTCTCCAAGGTATTGAAGGAAACAAGAAAAGATCTAACCAAAAGCAGCTCTATCAAAGGGGTATTGGTGCTGGTAGAAAAGGTTTCTAAAACAGAGATTGTGTCTCATGCTATGCAAATTCAGTAGTTCGGTTCGTTTTCAGCTTACACAGAATACTTTTTGATATGTTGCAGAATTCACAAGGCAACGTTGCAGCTGAAATTTTACGGCTAGTAGTGTCATCCCTTGACAAGATTGAGTCAACAGTCCACCTAAGATAATTACTGGCGACTGTGTATGGGTTTGCTGAGGACGAACAGCAGTCACTCTGCGAGTTTTGGGAAGCTTTGTTTAGAAGTATGGATGAAGAAAACTCGGAAACAAACTCATCAACTACCCTCAGTCCTCTTAGTAGACTATTTCAGTTCAAGAATAATAAATTTTTGGCCTGTCACCGCTGTAACTGGAGCCAAAGTGATGATAATATGACAAATAAAAAAGTGTGCTATTTTTCAGTTCCAGGAGTTCTTAATCCTTAGGCACCACCTCATGAAGAGGTTGTTGAGACATCAGACATTCAATTTAGTGGTGTTAAGTCCAAATCCAGTTGGAAAATTTTTCCCAAATGAGCATCAACTAACATCACAGACAGTTTTTACTGAAATGCCGCAGTTTCTTGCGATTAACTTGGACAGAAGTGCAATGACACATAAAATTACGAGAAGAATAATTGGTTTTGATCCAGATCACATATTGCTGAAAAGAACAATGTATGAGGTCATATCTGACGTTAGCTATAATGACATCGTGGTATCATTGAAACGGTATAGAGCAATACTCATCGTCGTACATTCAGGTATTAACTTCAACTCTGGTCACTATTATGCTTGCAGGCAAACGTTGGAGGGTACTAGGTGTATCTGCGATGATTCAAATTTGAAATTGATGGGTAAACGAACAATGGCCTGTTCAGGTATGACTTTTGCTGTTCTGCAAAGATATAGCTAAGATTTTTTAAAATGTTTTTAACTTTTTTAAATATATTTTTTAAACTAAAGTATACCTATAGGAAACATAAAATAAGTTAATATATTTGAAAATTTTTTTAACTTCTTTTTTTTTCTATGTTTTTATATAGACTCTAATTTCTGAAAATATATAAATTCCACTGAATAAAAACACTTCAGAATCATTCACCTGTTTCTAGTTTCCTTTTAATTACTTCATAACAAAATTTATTTTGAAAATAATTAGGGAATTTGTATTTAGTTTTAAGACCATGTGGATCAACATTTGTATATGAATGAAATGTACATTGGTTTAAAATAAGAATGCTGGTTGGTTACATACACTTGAAGCTAGAATCATAGCTGATAGTGAACCAAAGGCACACCAGCATACTTGGAAAACTTGGTGTGGAAGCCTTGTGCCTGGGTACCACAAATAAGAATGCTGGTTGGTTACATACACTTGAAGCTAGAAACATAGCTGATGGTGAACCAAAAACACACCAGCACGCCGGGAAAACTTGGTGTGGCAGCCTTGTGCCTGGGCAACACAATATGGATTTCACCCGGGTTAGTCTGGATAACAGATTCACACATTTTTCTCCCCCGGTGCATCTTAATTCATTGCATTTTATTTTTTTGGAAATATTGATGAAATTTAGGTTCATCATGAGTGGCGCCTCCACGTCGGCGGGGGAGGGGCAACAGAGTGGAGTTGAACATATTATTCAGAAGTCTCAAGCAGGTGCGCATATGTTCTCCAGTTATTTCACGTGGAATTAAGCTTTTTAAATTTTTATAAAAATAAATGTAAAATTTCGAAAAATGGCAAAAATCTGGACATTGAAATTGAGAATTTTCAAAGTCGTATAGAACTGCCGCGTCAACCTGTGAAACTTCGTTCTCTAACACATTCCTAATGTTTTAGTCGTCTCGAATGTATTTGTAATAGGCCTAAGGCAATAATTCTAAAGAAATTTGATTGTTTAATGGGTAAATATTAAAACTTTGAATAGAATGATGTATTAAATTACATTTTTGTTGAATGCTACAAATTCATGAACGAAAGTGCTTGACTCCATTCCAGTGTTGGAAAAGTTTGCTGAAAGAAACTGATTTCTAGTTGTTTTATAAACTGACCTCTAATTCTAGGGTGAAAATTGGATATAGGTTACACATGATGTCTACGATTCACTTAATAATGGCCAACTGATGTCAACTGTTGAGATATTCTGGGTCCGAGAGTACTCACATAGTTGGGAAATCATAAATTTAAAGAGAACATTATTGCCATTCTCATCCGTGCACACTGAATTATAACTTTTTTTTTGTTTTTTTTAAGTTAAAAATAAAACCTTTTCATTTTAATGTGTCTTAGGAAACTAGCAATGAGCTACTTAAGAATAGTTAATATTGTTTTACACTTCATCTTGGAATATTACAACATTCTGCATATAGTTGAAAATATTTTTAACGCTAAAGTTTTTCTGCACATTTAAGAGAGGTTCTGATTTAATGGGGTGGTTTTCAATACAAATGTTTGTTCATATTCTTACGGTTATTTCTTTCTTTGGGGATTTTCAATTAAATCTTTCTATGGGGATTTTCAATTAAATTCTTAGTTGGCGGTTTCCGAGTAGCATACCAGAGTAGAGGTGGAACTTCGTGCGTGAGGAGCTTAAATTAGCGGTTCAAATGGGGAGCATATATTAATGGCCATACTGAGTCGAAATCAGATTGAAAGGATTCAGGTTCCCTTGAGAGCTGTTGGAGCCACAAGGACTAACTATGTTGAGAAATACTAACATAAAGAGAATAAAATAAGAAAGTAATGTATTTATTCTTACTCACATGATCGGTACAGAGCTTGTCAGGTATATCAAAAACACTTCGCAGTCAAAGACACTAAGATAAAATTGTTGACTGGGGCAATACAAAGCAATAGTCAACTCACTGATATATGTTTTCAAAAGTTCATTCTAACTGCAAATAGACTCACATAAGATTACTTCTAGACTCACATTAAACCAATCATAGACTCCAAATAGACTAACTCAAACTTGCTAAGTTCGAAGGTACTATAGCCTGAGATTTTGCTGAAGGTTACATTCAGGCGTTACTAAAAAGTACATTACACTGGTTCTATTGGTTCAGATTGTATGTCCCCTATTACTATTGGACAGGGATGTACCAATCGGCTAGTCGATTTTAATTGACTTTGATACGATTTCATGACTTTTAAAACTTCACTGTGGAATTTTTCTTAGTGGAATAAAGTTTTACCTTGTAATTAGAGCGGGATACATAGTTCCACATTGTATCTCGAGAAACTATTTTTTAAAGTTTTACCTTATTATTAGAGCGGGATACATAGTTCCACATTGTATCTCGAGAAACTATTTTTTAAAGTTTTACCTTATTATTACAGCGGGATACATAGTTCCACTTTGTATCTCGAGAAACTACTTTTTAAAGTTTTATCTTATAATTACACCGGGATGCATAGTTCCACTTTGTATCTCGAGAAACTACTTTTTAAAGTTTTACCTTGTAATTACAGCGGAATACATAGTTCTATTTTGTATCTCAAGTGACCGTTTTTTGTATAATAATTTCTACCATCTCTTGATCGTTTGGAAATTCAAACTCTAAGATTTAAATTACATGGTTGGTTGGATGTCATGTACAATTGGTCACGCTGATTATTTATTGCTGTTACATTTTTCGTGGGAACGATTTTTTCATAGAGTTACAATTAAGATACAATTGTTTCGCTACTTTTTAAGTTTGACGATTAAGTGTTACTTGATCTGTGGGCTATTTGAATTTTTGGGTTCGTATTTTGGGCGATTTTATTTTAGTTTGGAAAATTTCGGGGTCTTGAAAATTGATTCCATTACACTTATTATTAAATTTTAGCGACCTTTATTCTTCAGTAGTCGTTCTTACAGAATTGGGAGAAAAGTAGAATTTTAGCGCAGAGACCGAGGTTTTGACGAGGGGACAGCCTCCTCATATACATAATAATAAAAAAAATTAAGCGGAAAGATCCGCAGAAGGTTTTTTTCCGGCGTTGAACTTTCCACATACAGCTCAGTTTAT
The DNA here is from genome assembly GCF_049724085.1 of Artemia sp. Qi Xiang Cuo. Classification (NCBI taxonomy): domain Eukaryota; kingdom Metazoa; phylum Arthropoda; class Branchiopoda; order Anostraca; family Artemiidae; genus Artemia; species Artemia sp. Qi Xiang Cuo. Next base: position 1,601,627 of record NC_142806.1, on the reverse strand, counting down.
ATTATTGGGTATTATAATTTATTAATTGTTTCTTTTCCCAAACTACTTTTAAATTTTTTGTAAATAATTGGTCTTACTTGTTATGTAATAATTAGTCTGACTTCTGTTGAGTTATTTTTTTCATTATATTATTTTATTGCGATCTCTAATATATTCATATGTAACGTCACCCTAGAAATAATAAATAATATTGCCCAAACAGTTCGTGGTAACGAACTGTAAGTAAGGAGCAACCCGGCTCAATAGTAACCGAAATTCTAAAAAACAGAATTTTGATACTTATATTAAATATCAAAAGAATCAAATTTTTATGCTGATTTCCAATATATACGTTTCATCGTCTTACCCATCAAAAGTAACGTGTATGAGAAAATTTGCATTATTTTCGAAAAAAGGGGGAAAACCCCTTAAAAGTCATAGAAAATTAATGAAAATCGAACCATCAGATTCAGCGTATCAGAGAACCCTACTATAAAAGTTTCAAGCTCCTATATGTAAAAATGTGGAAATTTTTTATTTGTTTTCAAAAGAAAGATCACATATGCGTGTTTATTTGTTTTTGTTTTTTAGAGGTATATAATTTGTATGACATGCACATAATAAATAGTTTTTGTTTTATGCAAGCAGATTTCCCCATTGGAAGGGTTTTTTCTGGAGTTGAACTTTTCCCAGACAGCTGAGTTAAGGTTAAAGCATACACACATTAAAGGTTAAAACATAAAAAATAATAAATAATGCAGTGTGCCAACATCGTTCTTATGTGTCCCCAGGGCATAACTTAAAACCCTCGCCCCGAGGGTTGTGATACGAAGTTTTGAAAAAAAAACATTGTGCCCACATCGTTCTTTACTTAGGCAGCGCTATCGCGCTGCCTATGATTAGAAATAAGGAATGGTCGTATATCTACTCTTCTTATTCTATATTTCACTAATTCATTATCCTCTGTGTCACTTGCTTTGCTATTGGGAGCTTTCTTTAGGGCAGCAGCCGGACTTGATATATATTTTTTTCAGTTGGTTTGGGTTTGTTATTTACTTCACAAGGTTAAAACATAAGAACATTAAAGCATACACACTAGAAGAGTTGAAAGAGACTCTTAAGAGTCGTTTATTAGAAAAAGAAAATGGACAAGAGCAAAAACATGAAATACCAGAGGGAGCAATTTTAGAAAAACTAAAAAATGATGCCCAGTCACACATATTAGAGCATTTCTGTATGAAAACCCTTGACTCATCAGTGCCAAAAGACTTTATTGATGAATTCAAGAACAACAGAAACATTGAGAATGACCCAATTTAAACTGAAAAGATAAAATGGTTTAGGGGAGGATCTCTTTTATGAGGAATTGGACATCAAAGCATTTCCAAATCTCTTTCCTGATGGCAAAAACCATATGCGGGACATTTCCAGTAGGTTTGCGATGCGAAATGCAGACTACAACAAAGGGCGTCTTCTTAGTAGACACCCACAGTTTTGTCTAGACAAAAGTTATTTGTTTTACATCTTTCAGTGTCAAGAGAATTCTTACTTTTGTAACAGTGTTGCACATATGATCAGCACTGTCATGCCTAATCAAAGCGCAAAATATTTTGTGGATTGACTTCAAAACAGAGACGGTGACATGGAAACGTCAATTTTTTCAGTCCAGTCAAAAGTAAGAGGATCTCGACAATATTTTCATGCGTTGGCGGGAAAAGTTAAGTCTATGATCGAGCAAGAAGGGCCACCAACGTTATTTCTTACAGCCTCTTGTGCAGAATGGTATTCTCCAGAATTCATAAGACACTTACGTGACATCAACAGCCACGTGGTTGGCGTTGATGAAATGACATCAGCTGAATTAACAGCAATGGACCCTGTATCTGTGGCTACACATTTTCACAAAAATGGAGGGCCATATTTAATAACCTTATCTGTGCAAAGTTGAATCCTGTCTTTGGTAAAATCAAGGATTACTTTTGGCGAATTGAATACCAAACGAGAGGTGCACCACATGTGCATTGCATTCTCTGGGTAGACAATTTACCAGTAATCGGAAAATCATCACTGGATGAAGTTACAAGGTACATTGATAGCATTATCACGTGTCAATTTCCTGACAAACCATTGAGTCTTACCCTGCACAAAGTTGTTGTTGATCACCAGATGCACCGCTGCAACAAGTACTCCCAACGGAAATTCAAAAGAAATTCAGGCAAATGGATTAGTTATTGCAGATTCGGCTTTCCTCGCCCTTTTAAAACACAAACTGAAGTGCATGATGTGATTGATTGTTTGGCTCATGGGACAAACAGCAAAAGACTAAGAAAGAGAATATATGACATTGCCCGTACAGATAAGGAGAGCTACATCAATGATTACAATCCCTCATTGTTATTGGCCAATGTATCAAATGTTGATGTTCAATATATTGGTCATATTGGCTCAAAGTTGCAATATTATATAACAGACTACATGACAAAAGGTGAGAAGTCAGAAATTAATGAGATGTGGCAAGAAGTGACTAATGCATACAAAGGTCTGGGCCCCCGGGCAATGTCATTTCTATTAAATTCAGTTAAAACGCGTCAAGTTAGAGCAGTAGAGGCGGCAGATAGGATTCTTGACAAAAAATTGTAAAGTTTCTCGAGACAATTTAGATTTGTGGATTTATCCAAGGGAACAGGTCTAAAAAGGACACTTAAAACATTCAAGCAATTGGAAGAAATTGCACGTCAAGATCCCCAAAATTCGGATCTGTATGTTGCCCACTGGATAGCTGATGTTTATCCAAATAGGCCAAAGCATATGGAACACATGAGTCTATATGAGCTGTTGCCTTGGCATGAACGTGAACGACGGGGCAATGATAAAAAAATGCTACTGAAAACAGGCTCATTTTTTTACGACAGCGCACTCGAAAACCATATATTATACAGCACAAAAAGGTCAATCCTTTTGAATCCGACGAAAAGAAGGAACAGTACTATGGTATGCTGTATAAATTGTTCAAGCCATGGAGAAATGAATGTGATATTCCTGTTTGTGACTTCAACAACTTTGAGACATATTGCATTGAAAGTGAAAAATATCCAGCCATGGTAGTCTATCATGACAAGCTGGTAAATAAAACCACATGCGATGCCGAATTTGAGACAAGAGTACGTCAGCGAGCCACGGAAATTCAAGCTAATGAAATGAATGACTTAACTTGATGGGCAGCAGGAGATTGATGATCCAAATAACGCTATACAAGGAGAGATTATTGATAGAGCAGCTGATGCCATGGAAGATTTAGTCAATGTAAATAAACAGCTACTAGAGTCAATCACAAGTGAAGAGTTGTCAAATGACTTCAATTTCCTTAATTTAGATTAGAAGAGAATTGTTGTCAGAATTATAGGCAACCTAAAAAACGGGAGCAATGACAAACCCATCAGACTGATAGTTTCTGGCTTAGGGGAACTGGAAAGTCACGAGTAATTAGTTTACATAGAAGGTTCCTTTGTCAGGACTTTGCGAGGGAGGATTGTCCAATTGTTGTTATGGCCCCAACTGGACTTGCTGCTCATACTATAAAGGGTGTTACCATTCATCGATGTTTAAGTCTGCCAGTTGACCAGCAGACAACTGCAAAGTATGCATCATTATCCACCGAACTATTGCTGACGCTACGAAACACTTGGACGAACGCGACTGTTCATTATAGATGAAATAAGCATTGTTTCTTCTCTTATGCTGATGTATATTCATTTGCGCTTGACGGAAATTAAATCTAATAATTTCCCAATGGGAAATGCCAACTTTGTTCTCTTTGGAGATTTTTTTCAATTGAGGCCCGTGTCGGCAAATCCGCCGTTTATTCCTTTACTTGTCTAGAGGTCAAAAATAGACTTGGATCCATGGGATCTTTCAATCTATGGCATGAATTTGAATATGATGAGCTGACAATCAACATGAGGCAAAAAAGGACAAGCCATATGCAGATATTCTTGCAAACATAAGCTTGGAAATTGTGAAGGACAGCATCTCAAGTGTCTTTCTACATGAAAGTTTGGATGCATGTTGCGAGCCACCTCAGAAGAAATTACCAAATTATATTTTAATTTTTATAAGGAAGGCAAAGTTCTGGTTATTTTGATGCCCACAAACGACGACTGTAGGCTAATAAACAGCACTCTGCTAAAGGAAACGAGCTCGGAACATGTTACACTGACTGCCATTGATTGTCTTTCTTCTGTGGTCAGAAATAAGAGAATTGAAATAGAAGCAGCGAAAAGTGTTTTCACCTTTGCCGATGACAGCAAACGGACAGCTAGTGCATTAACAAAATTGGTATTATCAATTGGTGCACGAGTAATACTTCAAAGAAATATCGTTATAGATAAAGACTTAGTAAACGGATCTATGGGTTACGTTAAAGAGTTTAAAAATATACCGTCTGGTGAGATAGTGAATGTCTTGGTGCAATGTGATGGTCAAAAGCAATTGACAACCATAGGTCGTACTACAGTTCGATTTGAAGCACTCAAAGAGGTGTATCATACTAGGAAACAGTTTCCATTGCAACTAGCATTTGCAATTGCACAAGTCTCAAGGCCTGAGCTTGGAATGTGCTATCGTTGATGCAGGAAGTCGTTGCTTTGGACCGGGGATGATTTATGTTGCATTATCCAGGGTTACAACTAGTGCAGGGCTGCGTCTTGTGGATCTTGATCCATGTAAAATTATTGCTGACATGGAAGCCATCTCAGATTATAATCGTCTTAGGAGTAGTTTTAGACCAGATCTTCCATTACTGAAAATCATCCAAACATCAACAACTAATTTGAACGATTTCATGAAAATGGGTAGTATAGAAGCTGTTTCTCCAAGAAGGAAGAAAAGTAAGACTAGTGTCGAACTTGCAATCATTGGAAAAGGGAAAAAAAGAAAGGCAGCAATAGAAGATTCCTTTCCAAATAAGACAAAATTCTGAACAACATAGTCTATGACAAATGAAGCAAAATCAAACGGTAAGATAGTGCCAATGAAAGGTGATAACGTTCTCCAAGGTATTGAAGGAAACAAGAAAAGATCTAACCGAAAGTAGCTCTATCAAAGGGGTATTGGTGCTGGTAGAAAAGGTTTCCAAAACAGAGATTGTGTTTCATGCAATGAAAATTCTGCAGTTCTGTGCGTTTTCAGCTTACACAGAATACTTATTGATATGTTGCAGAATTCACAAGGCACCGTTGCAGCTGAAATTTTACGGCTAGCAGTGTCGCCTTTGACAAGATTGAGTCAACAGTCCACTAAGATCATTACTGCCGACTGTGTATGGGTTTGCTGAGGACGAACAGCAGTCACTCTGCGAGTTTTGGGAAGCTTTGTTTAGAAGTATGGATGAAGAAAACTCGGAAATAAACTCATCAACTACCCTCAGTCCTCTTAGTAGACTATTTCAGTTCAAGAATCATAAATTTTTGGCCTATCACCGCTGTAACTGGAGCCAAATTGATGATAATATGACAAATAGAAAAGTGTGCATTTTTCCAGTTCCAGGAGTTCTAAATCCCGATGCACCAGCTCATGAAGAGGTTGTTTAGACATCGGACATCCAATTTTTCTGAAGTGTTAAGTCCAAATCCGGTTGGAAAATTTTGCCCAAATGAACATCAACTAACATCACAGACAGTTTTTACTGAAATGCCGCAGTTTCTTGCGATTAACTTGGACAGGAGTGCAATGGCACATAAAATTACGATAAGAATTCTTGGTTTCAATCCAGATTATACATTGCTGAAAAGAAAAATGTATGAGGTCAAATCTGAAGTTGGCTATAATGACATCGTGGTATGCTTCAAACGATATAGAGCAATACTCATTGTCGTACATTCAGGTATTAATTTCAACTCCGGTCACTATTAAGCTTACAGGCGAACGTTGGAAGGTACATGGTGTATCTGAGATGATTCAAATGTGAAATTGATGGGTAAACAAACAATGGACTGTTCAGGTATGACTTTTGCTGTTGTTCAAAGATATAGCTAAGATTTTTTAAAGTGTTTTTAACTTTTTAAATCTATGTTTTAAACTAAATTATACCTAAAGGATATGTAACTTAAGGGAAGATATTTTAAAAAAAATTTGACTTTTTTTTTGTTTTATGTTTTGAACTAAATTCTAGCCTACTTAAGGTAAATATAGCAATTGCAATAGATAATAACAACTCAGAAATATTCATCTGGTTCTAGTTCCTATTTAATTACTTCATAGCAAAATTTATTTTTGAAAATAATTAGGGAATTTGTATTTAGTTTTAAAGCTATTTGGATCGACATTTGTATATGAATGAAATGTACATTGGTTTAAAATAAGAATGCTGGTTGGTTACATACACTTGAAGCTACAATCATAGCTGATAGTAAACCAAAGGCACACCAGCATACCCGGAAAACTTGGTGTGGAAGCCTTGTGCCTGGGTACCACAAATAAGAATGCTGGTTGGTTACATCCACTTGAAGCTAGAAACATAGCTGATGGTGAACCAAAGGCACACCAGCACGCCGAGAAAACTTGGTGTGGTAGCCCTGTGCCTGGGTACCACATTATGGATTTGACCCAGGTTAGCCTGGATAACAAATCCATACATTTTTCTCCCCTGGTGCATCTTAGTTTATTGCATTTTTATTTTTTTTTAGAAATTTTGATAAAATTAGGGTCATCATCAGCGGCGCCTCCATGTTGGCCGGGGAGGGGCAACAGAATGGAGATGAACATATTATTCAGCAGTCCCAAGCAGATGCGCATATGTTCTCAAGTTATTTCACGTGGAACTAAGCTTTTTAAATTTTTATAAAAATAAAATGTAAAATTTCGATTCGCCACACAAATATTGAAAAAAATGGCAAAAATTTGGTCGTTAAAATTGAAGTTGAGAATTTTCAAATTCATATAGAACTGCCGCGTCAACCTGCGAAACTTTGTTCTCTAACACATTTTCTAATGTTTTAGTCGTCTCAAATGTATTTGTAATAGGCCTAAGGCAATAATTCTAAAGAAATTTATGATTTTTTTAATGGGAAAAAAGTAAACCTTTGAATAGAATGATGTATTAAATTACATTTTTGGTGATTGCTACAAATTCATGAACGAAAGTGTTTCACTGCCTTCTGGCAAAGTTCGCTGAAATAAACTGATTTCCAGTTGTTTTATAAACTGATCTCTAATTCTAGAGTGCAAATTGGATGTAGCTAACACATGATGTGGATGTGACCAACTGATGTCAACTGTTGAGATATTCTGGGCTCGAGAGTACTCAAACATAATTGGGAAATCATAAATTTAAAGAGAACATTATTGCCATTCTCATCCGTGCACACTGAATTATAACTTTTTATTTTAAGTTAAAAATAAAACCTTTTCATTTTAATGTGTCTTAGGAAACTAGCAATGTGCTACTTAAGAATAGTTAATATTATTTTACACTTCATCTTGGAATATTTCAACATTCTGCATATAGTTGAAAATATTTTTAACGCTAAAGTTTTTCTGTACATTTAAAAAAGTTTCTTATTATTGAATTTTAATGACCTTTATGCTTCAGTAGTCGTTCTTATAGAATTGGGAGAAAAGTCAAATTTTAGCGTAGAGACCGAGGTTTTGACGAGGGGGCAGCCTCCTCATATACATAATAAAAAAGAAATTTTTTTATACGGGCAGAGTTTTACATTGGAAGGGTTTTTTCTGGCGTTGAACTTTCCACATACAGCTGAATTCAGGTTATTGGATATTATAATTTTTTAATTGTTTCTTTTCCCCAACTACTTTTAAATATGTTGTAAATAATTGGTCTTACTTATTGTGCAATAATTAGTCTCAGTTCTGTTGAGTTTTTTTTTCATTATATTATTGTATTGATATCTGCAATATATTAATATTTAATGTCAACCTCGAAAGAATAAAGAATATTGTATCTTAATGGCACGTTCAAAGTAAAGTAATAATCCTCTAGCTTTAAGTCTGGTAAAAATATATACAACGTTTTTTATTTATTATAAGGTCATTTCAAAATGTTTTTTTAAAAATTTTTTGGTTTTTTCTAGAGAATTGTATTTGTTTTCGGAGAAATGCAACTTCTCTTTAAGGATAAAGTTTTCCTCTTCGGTGTTTTCAAGGAGCAATTCTGGATGCTTCAGCACATCCATCGTCTAGAATGGAACAGATATTTAGTCTTAGTACCTCAAAGTTAATACGCATCACAGGGTACATTAATTTTTAATTCTTGTAATTTTTACAATCAATATGGTATACACAACGTTATCTTTACGTACTTTTATTATCCAAGATGATAAAATCAATTTAGAACCCCAGAAAACTTTCATTTGTGTTCATTAGCACCAACTCTGGTGAAAATTTTTTTATTTAGGTAATTTACCTTCACTTCAAAATTGATTACACCAAGAAGATCTAAATGCCTAGTAATGCTATTTTTATAACCGAAATTTTTAGCTAGTGTAACTTTTTTATTTCAATTAGTTGAACACTTTTCACTATTATCTTAAAATAGATGACATGCAAAATAAGTTTCCCTGGCTTTTGAAAAATATTCTTCATCATTAATCCTGAATCTATTCAAACACTCACACAATATTATATCATTACTATTATTCCATTATATTATTTTTTACTATATCAAGTATATGTAACGTCAGTCAAGACATTACCAAAAATACAAATTAAAATGAATCAAATAGGTATTTATCGGAAAAACTTAATTCAATTACTGTGTGTATAATGTTGTTATGTTTAGTACTAACGCTTGTCACAAAATTTGTAAAACTGAACAAATAAAAAATTTTATATAACAGAATCAATCTTCCCAGGGATTAAAAATTCACTATTGATTATAAATAAAAACTGTATGATATTTAAATTTAAGGCATTTATGTTTGTGCTGATATCAAAGCAGTACTGAAAATTAGTGTTCAACAATTTTTTTAAATTTCAACATTAAAAAAAAATTCTTAAAACACTGTTTCGTTCATCTGTACAACAATCTTTTTTCTATAATTTACAAACAATATGTTTGCAAACTAACTATACTTCTAACAAGTGCTAACGATAAAGAATTGAATTGAATTGTATTATTAAATTTTAAAGATATATCTACTTTTTAATATAAATTTTTCTTTTTATGATAATAAAATACAACAATTTTCATTTAAAATACTATAAAACACAAATAACAAAATATCTAAATTGAAATATGTGCCACTATTGTTCCAGAATACGGCAATCATCATTGAATTAATTTATTAAAGATACAATATACCTAGACAATACCCTTAAAAAAGTTCAGTATTTCTCTTTCCGAGACTGCAGTATTTAAACTTAAGTTTACGTGTAACACATTGAAATATGAAAACATTAAATGTACATTTTTACTTTCATTGTATTATAATTTAATTAAAATTGGACACATTTCATTCACTTTTTCCAAAAAATGATTATTTAATTTTTGGAATAAATTTTAATGCTAAGTAAAATTGCTCCTAATGAGAAACTATTAACTGCCATTGACATTTACATAGATATTGTAGCTTAGAAGTTTTGAAGTGTTTGAAAGATTAAATTTCAACTACTTTTATCCACCAGGTAAATGTTTCAGCAAGTATATGTCATATCCATTTTTCTCTTTCGTTGTATTCTCAACTCACTGGCTATATATATTTATAGCTCTATGTACAGTAATCTCAAGTGATTTATTAAGTAGAAATATGTCACTCCTTGACAAGTATATGTTCTGTGAATGGTTGGGATTAATGATTATTTTTAACACTGGCTGACTGCGTTGGCTCTGCAAATTAATGCCATTATCGAGGTTGAACTCCAGACCCAGTTTCACGTTTGCTTTCAAAGCCAAACCCCCATCACAGGGTACAGATTTTATAATTAATTTCCTATTAAAACGTCAATTAAAATCTGAATTATTATTACACTAGACATGTCCAATTCCGATTGCATTTAAATTTGTTAAATAATTACAACGATCAAACAATAATGCACTCACCCATTCAGCCTTATAATCCCTCTGCTGAATCATGGTTTTTATATTGAGTTTTTTCAATACTATTCTTCGCTAAAAAAAATAACCTTTTCGAAACCACTCCTCTTCATTTCAAAGTTCTGCTTCAAAATGAAATTGAGCTGTCATTTATTTACTAAAAAAATTATATTTATTTTGTGTTAAGGTGGTGTATGGACAGTATGATTTGACTACTGAGTTTAGTCAAACTAAGATTTAAACAATTAGGAGAGAGTATGATTATGAGCTTTGTTGGCACGCAATTTATGCTAGAACTCTATCATTCTTCGAACATCTTTTTTTATCTATGGAGAATATCCTCTTTGAAGCCACTCCTCTTCATTGCAAAATGATGCTGCAAAATGAAAGTGAGTTGTTATTTATTTACTAAATGAATTATAATTCTTTTATATTAATGGGACATAATTAGTTAGTAACATAACCTAACAATTGAGATATAAATTATATTTGTAATTCCAACGAATAGTCTGCTTAGGGAGGTCTCAAAAAAATAAAATTTAACGTTTTGGTTCAGTTTCCTCAGCGTTCACCCCCTCTCCAAACTGACAGGAATATTGACAACCTGAGATGAATACTGAGTTATGTCACGCCAAGTTTGAAACAAATAAGAGAGAGTATAATTATGAACGTTTAAGAACTCGATCATTACAAAAAGTCTCATATTGTTCAAGTATTATACTTCAATTAAATAAATTTTTCTAACTTGTTTGTTTCTTATATTGTTCCAAAAATATAATTTTTTCACACTTGCATATAGAACCCAAAACAAAACAAAAAAAAAATCTTTTTAGAATTAGTTGTAAATATATACTTGCATTATTTCTTAATTATACATATTTTATTTGTACATATTCTTTTCTTTTTTTTCGGAAACAGTGCAAACCTTTATTAAGTAATCATGAATGTATTTTTGTAGTATTATAATAAGTAATACAAAGATAAATTTCAGGATTATAGGAAGGTTTATTTCCCTGACCGAGAGATATATTAGAGACAGAACTAAAGTGGAACAGATTAGTAACCCCTAGATTAGTGATGATACATTTTCTTAAAGTCATATGTTATTCTATAATTAATTTAGTGTGCATTATAAAAGCATTTGTGGACAATAGTAACTTATAATGATTTATAATAACACTCAGTAAACACGTTCTAAGCAAAAGTTCCAAAAAAAAACCAGGAATTTATTTAAGTATATACTTTCTTTCAGTAGGACACAAATTCATTAATTTCAGGAGAACTTTCGAAATGAAAAAAAATGTGGATGAAATAGTAAAGAGGAACAATGTGCTAGTAATTAGGATTGTTCTTTGTGCTTGCAAATAACAATTGTTCTTTGTGCTTACATTCCTCGGTTGCATTCAGTGAGTTGAATATGCTTTGTGCCGCTCGTACTGTGTCTTATTTCTGCAGGAAGATCTTCCATTCTTCACTATTTTGATTTTTGTTGCAGTTCATTTTGTTCAGCTTCAGATGCCCCTCAAGGTTATCTCTGATATTTTTTTTCTTCATTAAAATTTTCAAAGCTCCCACTTAAAAAAATAATTTACAAATTAGTTCAGTCAAATATATATATAAATATGAAAGTAAATGCTGGATATAATAATTCTATTGGATATGAATTATAAATATTTATAACATTCCAAATTATAAACTACTTTAAAAACAAGCTGTAACATAGATATTGAGAATGACAATTTTTAATTTAACGGATGTAAATAAACAATAAAAATAACTATAGATAATACAGTTACAAAAATTAATATGTTTAATTTAAAAACGTTCAAGAATAATTTTAAGTGCTGCAATACCTAATATTACTGATGCAATTAATTTTATAAAATTAAAAAATACTTTGAAACATTGACAAAATAATCAATGATACAAAAATTAAAACAAACATCAGTTTTAAAAATGAAAACAAATTTATTTAGTAAGCATAAAATATAATGTTTAAAAAAATAATATAATATTCATAGATTTTCTTGCCTTGATCTTGAGGAAAAAATTACTTCCAGTAACAAACCCTTGCACAGAAAATATGGTCCAAACTATAATTCGGCTATAGCTCAACATCTATAATTCGGCCTCCTAAAGATCGTACTCGACAGATTCCTGTTTTGTCCCCCATTTGCTTCTCAACTCTAGCGATGAAACAATGTTGGTCCGCTTCATTGCAAAAAAAATAATACAATAACATATATTTTTCTTGGTTTATCGGGGGTATTTATTTTCTTTTAATGATGGTGCCACCCAGGTTTTGTATTTATTGGCTAGTTTTTATCCCCAAACCCTTTTTTGCGTCTATAATAATTAATATGATACGTAATAATTCATGATACTTCTATGAAATAGCGCCGACCTAATATTCTTCATCTAATTAGAACCTTTATCTCTCACGCTCAATCCTAATTGAATATACCTAAGTATGATAAAAATTTTACACTTTAGAAATAAATTTGGGTTATATATTTGCACAATAGGGGTGGAGGGGGGGGGGTAGAAAGGTGAGGGGCACAAAAGGACTAAGGGATAAATTACAAACATTTTGTATATTATTAATCAAGAATTATTTTTTAACTTAACCATTTTACAAACTGTTGGCCCCCACCCCCCATGTGAACCTCGATCAAGATCAGGATATATAACACAAAAGGTATTTCAATTAGTTTTTTAGGTTCTGTCAATAAGAAACAAGAAACTAACGAAAAAAAACTCTTCAAAATTGTGTCAATGGATGAACAAATTGAATGTTCGGCCTCATATCATACAAGTACCTTATTTATTTTTTCTTTTTCTTTGGCTTAGTTTGACAAGTTTTCTTTACATTTTTAGTTGATATTTTCTGTTAAATTGTTAAGTGCAAAATGATCATTCATTGTGATTTTTTATTTTCTTTACGACTTTTTTCCTATTTGGTGTTAATTTTTCTTGTTTTTAATCCGAAATTCAAATATAACCCTACGAAGCTTGGCAGAAAGAGGTTAATTGAAGTAAATATCGTATCTTCCTTTATTATTATATTTTAGTCTAAATTTAGACTTCATTAAATAGTTAAGTAAAGTCAAACACCTATAAATAATATAAATATACATTTTAACCACATGTAAATTTATTGAAGTAACTTGATTTAATTTTTTTTTGTTTCTCTACATTCAATTATTGCCTTAACTATAATTGATGATTCTATGACATTTGTATTAATTATTAATAAATTGGCTTCGAACTGCTAAGACCTATTTACTAAAAACTCTAAATTTAGAATTTTGTTCTATTTTGAATTAATGCATCATATTTTGTAATAATTAAATATCATTTGGCTTCGAATTACTAAAAAAGTGGTTTAGGTCAAAACTTACTCTAATTTTCATCGTCACATCTCCTTTGGCAATTTCGTCCATTTGGAGAAGGACTTCGTCCAGGTCATATAATTTAATAAAAGTCAATACTTTGGTGAAAAGTTGTAGTGCAAATTCATCTTAGTTCACCTAGAATGTATAATTAGCATAGATTAAGCAGTAGGTATGTGAAAATAAAAAACATTTCCAATTTAAAATAATGTAACCGAAAATAGTGAATAATAGATGTCGTACATTAAATAATACCATTAGAATAATTAAATTGTGAAAATGATAATGGCATTAAATGCACAAAACTAGCAACGGAATGGTGTTCAATGTTAATCAGAGATTTGAACGTGTTCCTTGTAGCACAGTTGACATAGCTCCCACTCGATGCTTGGAAGAGTAATGGACGAGAAGGGGGCGATGCCGTTGGATAATTTAGGGAAGGCGCCAGGACATCTACACATCGGGACTACTACCGTCAGGACATCGACAAAATCTGTCAGAACATCGACACGTCAGGACATCGACAGTCACAATCGCTACCCATCAGAACATCGACACGTTAGTTCATCGACAGTCACAATCACTACCTGACTGAAAGTCGACAGTCCTACAATCAAAAGTTTGTCTACCTCCGAAATTCCGTCATAACCACTGACCGTCAAAATGTCAACATTCATAACACCTAAAGAAATTCTCATGACAAAAAATCCGTCAGAACGTCGACAGTCATAATATCGACACGTCATAACATCAAAAATTTTAAAACTAGGGGGGACAAGGTACCTCGGTTAAGTTAGGTTACGTATTTAATATATGCCATGCTTTACCCAATCCCCCTGATGTGCAAATATATAGCCCAAATTTGTTTCTAAACTATTATATACTTATTACTATTATATGATCGTATAAATTTTTTTCATAACGAAAATCCGTCAGAAACACTAACCGTCAAAACGTCGACAGTCATAACATCGACACGTCATAACATCTAAAAAAAGTTTAATAACGAAAACAAATCAAAACCACAACCCACCAGAATGGTAACAGTCATAATATCGACACGGCATAACATATAAAAAATTGTTCAATGTTATGACGTGACGATGTTATGACTGTCGACGTTCTGACGGGTAGAGATTGTGACTGTACATGAACTGATGTGTCGATGTTACAACTGTCGAAATTCTGACGGGTAGCGATTGTGACTGTCGATGTTCTGACGGATTTGCCTTGTCTACGAAATGACGTTCAGTGCTTATGACGGTTAGCTGAAATGGTACCAGCCCCTTATAATACTAAATGCAAACAATTATTTACAGAGCAACATCTTATTCTGTCCATTTTTGGGATTCTATATTCAAATTTTGGTATTTTATATCATTAGCATGGATTAAACAGTAGCTATGGTAAAATCACCATTTCCAATTTGAAATATTGAAACCAAAATTAGTGAATAATCGATAGCACATATTAAATAATAACACAAGAATGGTTAAATTATGAAAAGGATAATATATGTAACTAGACACAAATATTAAGAGAAAGGTATTCAATGTTAACCAGATATATCTTCTTGTTCAGTTGACATAGCTCCTAATGGGTGCTTGGAGAAATAATGAACGGGGAGGGGCGATGCCGTCGGATAATTTACAACCAACCACAGTTTTGACTCCTGGCCTAATGCACCAATTAAATTATGAAAATGATAATAGCATTAAATAGACAAATAGTAAGTGAAAGGTATTCAATGTTAATTAGAGATTTCTTCTTGTTCAGCTGACATAGCTCGTAATAGGTGCTTGGAGAAATAATGAACGGGGAGGGGGGTTGCCGTCGGATAATTTACAATCAACCACAGTTTTGACTCCTGGCCTAATGCACCCACTAGATTATATTTCTTATCGTCCATAGTATACTGATAATACAAATGCAAACAATTATTTACAGAGTAGCATCTTATTCTGTCTATTTTGGGGATTTTATTATTTTAAGGATTAACAAATAAAATGATAGGTTAAAGCAAACTTGTAATATTAGTGGGGGAAATTGGATTTGTCACGCCAATGCTTCTCATGTTTTCGATTACACCATAAAAATTTATAAATAGTGAAGCGATTTATATTGAAATCAGGCTTGTACATTCGGAACTACCAATTTTTTTTAAAACAATTTTATGCTTACCTTTTTCTCTTCTAAACAACCAAAACTACTCGATTCTGCGAGTTCCACAATTTCTTCATCTAATTGAACTCTTTGTCCAGACGGTAATAGTAAATCGTCAACTAACTGTAGCTGAAACTCATCATTGGTATCATCCTACATATCATAAGGAAGTAATTATTTACTTTTAGGATACGATAAACGTTCTTCAAAATGTAAAATCGTGCGTTATGTCCTATATGAATTCGGATGGGGGGGGAGGGTCTCTAGTTATGCAATTATTCGTTTTTCAGAAAAAATTAATTTATGGAATTATTCCCTATTAGAATGCGATACTCTTTCTTGAAATTTGTAAAATCGTGGGATAGTTTCTTGAGGTGTTGGGATGGAGGGGGGGTGGTTACCATACTTTAGTCATATAATTAAAATTTTTATTTTTCTAAATAATATTATCGACCATTTTACTTTTACAAATAAAATTATTAAATGTATAGTAAAAATGGTACTGATGCATTATCTCGACCCCACTCAAGAAGGGACGTTATTAAACAATTCTTACTTCAGAATATGTAGAAAATTCGTAGCTAACAAATTCTGCATGTAGTCCACCTATACTTTTCCCCCCAAGTCCCCTAATGTACTAATATATAACCGACCTCTAATGCAGGAAAAAATAAAGATTAATGTGTTTTAAACAGCTCGTTGGAACGAATTTTAATTAAGGTGTGACGTCAATCAATAATAACCAAAACCCTAAAAAAACAAAGTTTTAATAACTATAAATGCATCAAGAGAATGGAATTTATTTAGAATATTTTAAGTCCATGAACCTAGCCTGCACCCATTTCCCACCAAAAAATAAATAAATGTTGTAGTGTAGCTTCTGCATTAAATGCATTTATATTTTTATTTTTGTCGTGACGAAAGCCGAGAATGTAATTTTTGACATCAACAACAGCAATCTTAGAGCTAGCCTAATGCTTAAAGCAAAACAAATTAGCCTGTGAAACAAATTTATAGCAATCTAACTTACACTGGCGAAACAAATTTTTTACAAACAAAAACAAATAAGTATTGTTTTGTTAATTACTCATTTAGTGCTTTGGAGCATTGTCCTGCTGGATTTAACTGGATTTGCCGAATTTAATTTGCGTTTATTTGACTTTTCTCTGTGCATAACCTTAGTTGTACACAACATCAGTGTTTTAATAGTTTAATATTATAAAATAAAAGATTAAATAAAACTATATTGAAAAAAAATTAAAGCTCAATAAATGTTTTTAAACATCTTCCAAACATAAATGACTCAAATATTAAATTTGATAAATTAATAAAACATCAATTCCCTTTTAGCAAATATAAATTAGAGACATTTTCTATAAGTTACCTTTATCTATAAATTCAAACAAATTATATTTAAGGAACGTAATGACTAAAAAAAATTAACATATATATATATATATATATATATATATATATATATATATATATATATATATATATATATATATATATATATATATATATATATATATATATATATATATATATATATATATATATATATATATATATATATATATATTTTAATTGATTTTTTCCTGTTAAATTGTTAAGTGGAAAATGATCATTCCTTGTGATTTTTTATTTTCTTTACGACTTTTTTCCTATTTGGTGTTAATTTTTCTTGTTTTTAATTCGAAATTCAAATACAGCCCTACGAAGCGCGGCAGAAAGCGGTTAATTGAAGTAAATATCGTATCTTCCTTTATTATTATATTTTACTGTAAATTTAGACTTCATTAAATAGTTAAGCTAAGTCAAACACATATAGATAATATAAATATACATTTTAACCATATGTACATTTATTGAAGTAACTTGATTTAAAATATTTTTTTTGTTTCTCTACATTCAATTATTGCCTTAACTAGAATCTATGATTCTATGACATATGTACTAATTATTCATCAATTACCTTCGAATTGCTAAAACCTATTTATTAAAAACTGTAAATTTAGAATTTTGTTCTGTATTGTATTAACGTATTATATTTTGTACTAATTAAATATCATTTGGCTTCGAATTACTGAGAAAGTGATTTAGGTCAAAACTTACTCTAATTTTCATCGCACATCTCTAATTTTCGTCCTGGTCTTATAACTTGAGAAAATTCAGAGCTTTCGTGAATAGCTTCATTTCGAAATCATCTTTGGTCACCTAGAATGTATCATCAGCATGGATTAACGAGTAGCTATGGGAAAATCAATAACATTTACAATTTAAAATAATATAATCGAAAATAGTGAATAATAGATGTCGTATATTAAATAATACCACTAGGATAATTAAATTATGAAAATAATAATAGCAATAAATACATAAAAATAGCAACGGAATGGTGTTCAATGTTAATCAGAGATTTGAACGTGTTCCTTGTAGCACAGTTGACATAGCTCCCACTCGATGCTTGGAAGAGTAATGGACGGGGAGGGGGCGATGCCGTCGGATAATTTAGGGAAGACGCCAGGACATCTACACGTCGGGACTACTACCGTCAGGACATCAACAAAATCCGTCAGAAAATCGACGAGTCAGGACATCGACTGTCACAATCGCTACCCGTCAGAGCATCGACACGTTAGTTCATCGACAGTCACAGTCACTACCCGTCTGAACGTCGACAGTCATTACATCAACATTTTTTCTACCTACGAAATTCCGTCAGAACCACTTACCGTCAGACTGTCAACAGTCATAACATCTAACAAAATGCTCATGACAAAAAATCCATCAGAATGTCGAAAGTCATAATATCGACACGTTGAAACATCAAAAATTTTAAAACTTTATTTTTTGGGGGGTTTAGGGGGGACAAGGTACCTCGGTTAAGTTAGGTTACGTATTTAATATATGCCATGCTTTACCCCATTCCCCTGGTGTTCAAATATATAGCCGAAATTGGTTTCTAAACTATTTTATACTTATTACCATTGTATGATCGTATAAGTTTTTTTCATAACTAAAATCCATAAGAAACACTAACCGTCAAAACGTCGATAGTCATAACAACTACCCGTCATAACATCTAAGAAATATTTCATAATTAAAACACATCAGACCAATTAACCGTCAGAATTTAAACAGTCATAACATGTACGGGTCATAGAATAAAACAATATTCTCATTTTTATAACGTCCCTTTTTTATTTCTGTCGACGTTATGACGGGTAGCGATTGTGACTGTCTATGAACTAAAGTGTCGATGTTATAACTGTAAAAATTCTGACGGGTAGTGATTGTGACTGTCGGTGTTCTGATGGATTTGTCTTGTCAACGAAATGACGTTTAGTGCTTGTGACGGTTAGCTGAAATGGTACCATCCCTTTATAATACTAAATGAAAACAATTATTTACTGAGCAACATCTTATTCTGTCCATTTTTTGGATTATATGTTCAATTTTCTTTTATTTTATATCATTAGCATGGATTAAAAAGTAGTTATTGTGAAATCACCATTTCCAATTTGAACTAATGTTACCAAAATTAGTGAATAATCGATAGCATATATTAAATAATAAAACGAGGATAATTAAATTATGAAAATAATAATAGCATTAAATAGACACAAATAGTAACTGAAAGGTATTCAATGTTAATCGGAGATTTCTTCTAGTTCAGTTGACATAGCTCGTAATGGGTGCTTGGAGAAATAATGAACGGGGAGGGGGCGATGCCGTCGGATAATTTACGACCAACAACAGTTTTGACTCCTATCCTAATGCACCCACTAGATTCTGTTTCCTATCGTCCATAGTATACTGATAATACTAAATGCAAACAATTATTTACAGAGTAGCATCTTATTCTGTCTATTTTTGGGATTTTATTATTTTAAGGATTAATAAACAAAATGATATGTTAAAGTAAACTTGCAATATTAGTGGGGGAAATTGGATTTGTAACGCCAATGCTTCTCAAGTTTTCGATTACACCATAAAAATTTATAAATAGTAAAGTGATTTATATTGAAATCAGGCTTGTACTTTCGGAGCTACCAATTTTTTTTAAAACAATTTTATGCTTACCTTTTTCTCTTCCAAACAACCAAAACTACTCGATTCTGCGAGTTCCACAATTTCTTCATCTAATTGACTTCTTTTTCCAGACGGTAATAGTAAATCGTCAACTAACAGTAGCTGAAACTCATTATTGGTATCATCCTACATATCATAAGGAAGTAATTATTTACTTTTAGGATACGATAAACGTTCTTCAAAATGTAAAATCATGCGTTACGTCCTATATGAATTTGGATGGGGGGGAGGGTCTCTAGATATGCAATTATTCGTTTTTCTAAACAAATTAATTTATGGAATTATTCCCTATTAGAATGCGATACTCTTTCTTGAAATTTGTAAAATCGTGGGATTGTTTCTAGAGGTGTTGGGATGGAGGGGGGGGGGTTACCATACTTTAGTCACATAATTAAAATTTTTATTTTTATAAATAATATTATAGACCATTTTAATTTTGCAAAAATAATTATTAAATGTATAGTAAACATGGTAGTGATGCATTATCTCGACCCCACTCAAGAAGGGACGTTATTAAACAATTATTACTTCATAATATGTAGAAAAATCTTAGCTAACAAATTCTGCATTTTGTCCACATATACTCCCCCCCCCCCAAGTCCTCTAATGTACTAATATATAACCCACCTCTCATGCAGGAAAAAATAAAGATTAATTTGTTTCAAACAGTTCGTTGGAGCGAATTTTAATTAAGCTTTGACGCCAATCAATAATGACCAAAACTCTAAAAAAAAACAAAGTTTTAATAACAATAGATACATAAAGATAATTTAGTTTACTTAAAATATTTAAATTCCAAGAACCTATCGTGCACCCCTTTCCCAACCAAAAATAAATAAATGTTGTAGTGTAGCTTCTGCATTAAATGCATTTACTTTTTTATTTTTGTCGGTACGAAAGCAGAGCATGTAATTTTTGACATCAGTAACAGCAATCTTAGAGCTAGCCTAATGCTTAAAGCAAAACAAATTAGCCTGTGAAACAAATTTGTTGCAAACTAACTTACCCTGGCGAAACAAATTTGTTACAAACAAAAACAAATTAGTATTGTTTTGTTAATTACTCATTTAGTGCTTTGGAGCATTGTCCTGCTGGATTTAACTGGATTTGCTGAATTTAATTTGTGTTTATTTGACTTTTCTCTGTGCATAACCTTAGTTGTACACAACATCAGTGTTTTGTAGCCTAGTGAGTTAGTGACTGTTTGCTTCACTATTTGTCAGGTTACCGAAAAGTTAACGAATGTAATAGTTTAATATTATAAAATAAAAGATTAAATTAAAACTATATTGAAAAAAAATTAAAGCACAATGAATGTTTTTTAAAAATTTTCCAAACATAAATGACTCAAATATTAAATTTGATAAATTAATAAAACATCAATTCCCTTTTAGCAAATATAAATTTGAGACATTTTCTAAAAGTTACCTTTATCTATAATTTAAAACAATTTATATTGATAGGAACGTAATGACTAAAAAAATTAACATATATATATATATATATATATATATATATATATATATATATATATATATATATATATATATATATATATATATATATATATATATATATATATATATATATATATATATATATATATATATATACATATATACATACATATATATAATACGTAACAAAAAAAAGCGATGCGGCTCAATAGTAATCGCAAATTAAAAAACAGAATTTTGATGTCAATAAATTATCAAAAGAATGGGCTTATAATTCCGATTCTAAATATATAAATTTCATTAAGTTTAGTATTACTCACCAAAGGCTGCGAGCCTGAGAAAATTTACCTGATTTTTGAAAGAAGGGGAAACACCCCCTACAAGTGAAAGAATTTTAATGAGATCACACCGTCAGATTCAGCGTATCATAAAACCCTATTACCTAGGTTTCAAGCTCATATCTGCAAAAATGTGAAGCTTTGTATTTTATGCCATAAGAAAGAAAACAGATACGTGCTTCTTTTTATTATTTTTTTTTCCAGGGGTAATCGTACCGACCCAGTGGTCCTAGAATATCAAGGCAGACCTCATTAAAACGGAAATTAAAAGTTATAGCGCCCTATTAAGTGACCAAAAGTACTGGAGGGCAACTAAGCCCCCTCCAACGCCCTTTTTTTCCAATTTCGTCTGATCAACATTTTTAGATAGCCATTTTGTTCAGCATTGTTAAAAAACCCAAAAAATATACCGTTGAAGGTAACAAATTCCCCCTTAGAGCCCTTATGGAAAGGTCTTAAAGTTATAAAATTCCCATTTGTAGACGTATAGTATTTGTTATTGGGAACTATGCATCATTGTTTTTTTGTGGGGGGGGGGAATTTTCTGCTGTTTTTTTCCACAAGGTAGATTTTCTATGGGGAGGAAAGTTTCAAGGGGAGGGAAGAAGGAAACTTTTCACGGGAAATTTTACACTGGGGGAATTTTCCAGAAGTCCAATAGGAAATTCTTTTTATGTGTCTTCCTTTCATATCGCCGACTCATTTTTACGCGTGGACAAGTTAAAGGTATTTTTGTGGTGTAAATTATCACCAATATTGAATTATCTAGAAAATATTTCTGTAGGGAGGAAGGATCTTTCAGTGGATGTGGAGCCAGATTTCCTGGCATTATTTAAAAAAAGATCAGAAATTAAATGAAAAAATAAATTACTTCAACTGAAAGTAAGAAATATTATTAAAACTTATTACAAACAAAAATTATTATGTACACGTAGGGGTTGGCCCCTCCTCACTATTTACGCTGAAGGTGGAACTTTGTCCCAATTCTATATGAAGGACTCATGAAACACAAGGATTGTTTAATTAGAACAATTGCAAGTTTTATTTTTAAGTATTGAAAACTGTAGCGTGAAGAGCAAGGTGTTGAAGATAGGCTTACCCACCTCTCATACAGAAAAAAATAAAGATTAATGTGTTTCAAATAGTTTGTGGTAACGAACTGTAAGTAAGGTGTGACGCGAATGCCTGCACCCCTTTCCCCCCCAAAAAAAAATAAATATTGTAGTGTAGCTTCTGCATTAAATGCATTAATATTTCATTTTTGGAGGACGAAAGCCGAGACTGTCATTTTTTACAACAACAACAGCAATCTTAGAGCTAGCCTGAAGCAAAATAAATTAGCCTGTGAAACTAATTTGCTGCAAATTACCTTAGCCTGACAAAACAAATTTGTTACAAACAAAAACCACTTAGGATTGTTTTTTAATTACTCATTTAGTGCTTTGGAACATTGTCCTGCTGGATTTAACTGGATTTGCTGAATTTAATTTGTGTTTATTTAACTTTTCTCTGTGCATAACCTTAGTTTTATACAACATCAGTGTTTTGTAGCCTAGTGAGTTAGTGACTGTTTGTTTCACTATTTGTCAGGTTACCGAAAAGTTACCGAATGTAATAGTTTAATATTATAAAATATAAGATTAAATTAAAACTATATTGAACAAAAATTAAAGCTCAATAAATGTTTTTTAAACATTTTCCAAACATAAATGACACAAATATTAGATTTGATAAATTAATAAAACATCGATTTCCTCTTAGGAATTATAAATTAGAGACATTTTTTAAAAGTTACCTTCATCCATATATTCAAACAAATTATATTTTAGGAACGTAATGATTAAAAAACAATTTATTTAGTATTTTCATTGCAAGTATTTTCTTCTCAGTTCTCGCAGCATTTACCGAATTTCGGCGGCGGTGCAGAAAATACGTTTATACAATAACTAAAAATATTTTTCGAAATTTAATTAAAACTATAAATTCAAGAAATGTGTGGGAATTCGTGTGATTAGAAATAAGGGACAAGCCAACGACGTATTAATTTATAATTTCGTTATTTCATACATTTGGTTCTTGCAGTATTGTACGTGCCAAAATTTTTCCCTTGAATAAAAAAATAAACATAAAATATGAACAATACTAAAACAGTTCAGAAACTAATTTCATTTTAGATAATTAGTTTCTGTATTTACTACAATTTCCTATTGACATCAGAAAAATTGTGAATATTTGATTTTTTTGGGGACGGTTGAGGGGGGTTGGCCAGTTAATGATTTACAACATTAAGATTATAAAGGAATAGATAAAAAAATTTATAATATAAAAACTTAAAGCTAAATAGGTAGTTATGTATTAAACCAAACACAGTCGAGAAGTTTACTTACTTGAATCTGCAAAAAACAGGTTAACCTTTCTGCATTCGGAGCAATTAACATGGCTGCGTGACATGAAGTAAGATGTAGGTATATTTTAATTAAATACTTAATATATAGAGTTTGTATTTTGGTTAGTTTTTTTTGTTGTTGTTTCCATAATTTTGTTGCTAAAATATAATAATTTCATCATATTTTTGTATATTGCGTTAAGACTAACCTAATTTAACTTCTCGAATGTGTTTGGTAAAATACGTATGAGCCACTCGATAGATTGAAAATACATTACCATTGCATTTACGCTAGCCATTTTTTTTCTAATTTTTCACTAAGAGCACAATCTGTAACTATGAAGTTATATTCTTTAAATAACTTCGATTCTGATATGTCTGAGGGCAAAGATCTTTTCTTCCATTCATTCATTCATTTCAGTCATTTGAAAATTGCTCAAGTTATGACTTTCATAAAAATAGATTCGACTTCTTTGGCTGTTCTGTTACTATGCCTTAAAAAATTAGCGCAACAATAATCGCGAATTTTAGTTACGTGGTACAATTTTTCCATGGATAAATTTCCCGTGGGGGAAGGGAATTTTCCATGGAAGGGGAACTGGATTTTCCAACTTTATTTAAAAACGATCAGCAATTAAATATAAAACAAGTTTTTTTGTACTTGCGTCAGAGATATTTATTCTAATTAACGGCCTTTGTGATTAAGGAGTCATTCTTAAAGAATGGGAACACGATTTGAACTTAACGTAAAGAGCGAGGTATTGACTGGGGGGAAACCCCATCATATACGTTATAAAAATATACGAATATAAAAGTTCGTTACGTAAGTTAATTTGTAAATTATGTCAGAACCAAATTTAGAGACAGCCATTTAGCAAAAGAAAAGTAAAATTTTTATGCAAATTTTGTTTACTTATTCAATGACGGTTAGCCAAAATAAAATCTGCATTAACTAAAAAACTATCAGAAATTAAATAAAAAAACAAGTTTTTTAAACTGAAAGTAAGGAGCGACATTAAAACTTAAAACGAACAGAAATTATTCCATATATGAAAGGGGCTGTCCCCTCCTCAGCGCCTCGCTCTTTTCGCTAAAGTTTTTTTTTGTTTAAAAAACAAAAAGAAATTAAATAAAAAACAAGTTTTTTAAACTGAAAGTAAGGAACGATGTTATAACTTAAACGAACAGAAAGTAGTCTGTATATGAAAGGGCCTGTCCCCTCCTCACCGTCTCGGACTTTACGCTAAAGTTTCTTATTGTTTTAAAAAATAGAGTTGTCAGAAAGAGTCAAACTTTACCATAAAGACCACGGATATGAAGAGGAGACAGGCCCTTTCATATACGTAATAATTTCTGTTCGTTTTAAGTTTTAATGTCGCTCATTACTTTCAGTATAAAAAACTTGTTTTTTTTATTTAATTTACCAATCAGATCAAGGTATCAAATGCTTTAAATACCAATATCCCATTGGAAGAGGACAGGGGTCCCGATTCCTGGAAAATAGGGGGGAGGGAATGAGTTGCTCAGAATCTAGAACACGCCATTTTTTTCACTGAAAGTAGCAAAATTGATATTTTTTTCAAAGACAAATCCCAAAAAGAATTATTATTAAAATCACGAGGGAGAGGAATCTAGGAGAATCAATGTCCCATTCATCATTTAGCTCCCCTGAGAGAGTTTTCGAGCAGATATAGACATCTTTTAGATATTTGATCCTTCTCCGAAATGTCTCAGTTTCAGATTTTCCTCTTTTTATGCTGTCATTTTCGCTCATTTTATAGTCGGTTATTACCTATTATTTATTCAATTAGTAATTTGTGAAAGCAAGAGGGACTAGGGGCCTCCCCCTTCCAGATAGGTTTGAAAGATCTCTAGGAAAACTTCAAATAATCGAACCTGAAAGTGTTATTTTTGGTCTTTTAGTCCATCCTACCGTGGAAGAATCCCCCGAAATTCCCTACCCCTCAGAGGTATGTCCACCTGTGTTATCGAACTGTTCCGCATGGTTCATTTATCGCCCAAAACCTCTAAATCATGGAAGAAAGTCGAAGTTTATCAAACAGTTAGTTTTCAACCGTGTTGGAATTGTTTGAAGGACTGGAACCTTCCAACAGTCCTGATGGAAGGACTGTTAAGATGATTAATAAAAAAGCTCTAATCAGGTATAATCTTTCTTCTGGCAAAAAATACAATGTTTTGAATGAACCCCCTTACGATATTCTAGGACCATTTGGTCGCTTCTATAACGACCCTTGTCTTTCAGGAGTCACTCTTAAAGAATTGGGACAAAATTCAAACTTTAGCTTAAAGAGCTAGGTATTGAGGAGGGGGCAATAAATATAGATGACAGTACACAATTGTAACAGCAAATACAAAATTCCACATCTTTGCACGGAAATAACAAAACCACAGGTTAGGTTAGGTTAGGATTCAACTTGTCCTCTGTAAGTATGTATCATTGCCTTATCTCTTTTGGTAGTCTCTAAAATCATAAGGTTTTTAAACTGTGTTAGCAAGAAATCTAGAGGCAAAAGGAAAATACAAGATAGAACTACATTTTCTACGCAAAATACATCCCCACTCGCAGGAGTTGTTCTTAAAGAATTTGGACAGATTTCGAACTTTAATGTAAAGAGCTAGGTGTTGAGGAGGGGGCAATATGACAGTACACAATTGGAACATCAAATTCAAAAGTCCATATTTTTGCACGCGAAGACCAAAACCCTCGGTTAGGTTAGCTTACATGGCGCACGTAAGCTAACCTAACCGATGGTTTGGATATTTCCGTGCAAAAATTTTGAAATGTGTATTTGATGTTTCAAAGCACTAGTGCTTCTAATTTCCGATCGAATGAGCCCTTTTGAAGTTTCTACGACAACGCTTTCAATAAAAAAAACTTATATGCCCCCAGGTCATAACGTACAATCCTTACACCGGGTTGTACCATAACGTACCATTAGGTTGTAACCATAACGTACACCCCCCAGCCCTCAGGGTTGGGGTTGTCATCCTCAAAGACCTAATTTCCTTGTTTTCCGAATTTTCTTGGCGTCAACCCCCGTACACCTGTTTTAGATCACAGTATGTTGTCTGTTGTGGATTTTCCCGTGTTAAACAACAAAACAGTTGGAAAATTCTGCAGCCACCTAAATTACTAGTTATCGCATCGACAATTACCTCAACAGAACGAAAATTTTACAGCCCGTCGGCAGCACCAAGATGCGCAAAACTGACAATTCAGAGGCTTTCATAAAAGAGGCACAGGCACTGCAGAGGTCATAGTCACTACTTTTTTTTATATTTTACCTCCAGGAGTGTTAGGTCCTAATATTTCATTAATTTGTTCATTAAGTTCCCAGTGCACCAGTGCCGTACGGCCGACTGAAGGCAGAAAATGAAGCCATCAGTACCTATACCCGGCAAGCCCTGGACAAACCATTCTCTGCTTCTTATTTTGGGTTAAGTATATTAGGTAAAAGACAAAATATATCACTTTTTCCAAAAGAGAACATGAAACAACCACTTTTAATCCGCTTGGTTTTTATAGTTTTAAGCATTACTTTTGAATTTTTGTAAAATTCCAAAGTCTAACCAGTCTAATTCACAAAAATTTAAGCTTTCCGTTAGTTCTACTCGGGAACTTAGATTCTTCTCCAGCTCTAATAGAGGAACCCATTTCTAGACTTCCTTTATATCGACATTTTATTAGCTTTACGTAACAATGCAAATTTGCTTTCAATTGAGCCGAAACACAGGGTCACCTGATTTGCTGGGTAATTGTTAATCTTGTTCAATAGGCGATACTATTAGCTGTTACAGGCGAAATGAGAGCTGTTAAATTCAATAGCTAGGTAAGATCACTTTCAATTCTACTTACCTGACTATCAAAATTTTATTAAAGACATAGAGAGTAGGTAGGCAATAACAAAATAATAAATCTTTTGGAATTGAGGAGAAAACCAAAATATCTACACATCTTCATTATAAAACTCTGCGAAATTACACATCAAGGTGTCGAAATTGTGACACCAAGACTAGTCAGATTTCCCGTGGACGGATAATACAGAAATGAACACGAGTTGCTAAGACAGTTTTATTTTGCTTAAATTTGCAATAGATGGCATTTTCAATACCATTCATAAGGAAAAGAAGACCAGAGAAAACATCAAACAATATTGTAAATACAAAAATTTTTGAATTTAGCGAAGAAGCAAAAACTCCGAAACCATAGCCGTCGTTTGAAGTTTACATAAATAACGAGTTTACTTACAACTTTCTTTGCAGATATGTAATCTACTTTGTATCCTGACAAATTTTAATGTCTTTGATTCTATTGTAACGGTATGCTTCATTTAAATGTAATTTTAAAGTTTCTATGTCAAGTTCGGTGACTTTCTCGAACATTTTTCGACATTCGTCGATAGTACAATCTAGAGCGTCTAGAGCTAGATCTAGTGCTGTACGCTCCTTCAACATGACTCATCACAATACAGTTATGATTTCGTTGTCTCATTTCACGGCCTAGGTTTGTAACTATAAGCGTGTTGAAAAAATATGGTCCTGGTTCTTGTAAACGGAGGACAGCTGAATATTTTCTTAGTACGAATATACCGATGGCCAAATTCAATAGATGGCGCTCTTACTGGGACTATTACACCCTTTTTATGAGTACGCATACCCCTTTCAAATTCCGTTTTGTACTGTAGCACAGTAGCACCGATATTTAAATGCGCGTTGGCCCGTTGAATTGAATTTATCAAGTATTTTGGGCAATCGGTTGCATCAAGACTGGGCTGGGTAATTGTAGACAGAGAAAAGCCAAGACAGATAGTCCAAGTAATTGAGAGGCAAATGTTTAAATGGCTGGGGCACGGGTAAATGGCAGCAGTATGAATGACTCTCTTATTGGACACATACTTGTCAGGTTAGTTTTTGGAAAGGCATGCCTGCCTAGAGCCTTGAGCCTAGAAGACCCTGTTGAGGGGGGAACATGGTCGGCACGCGAGGTTCGACGGGACATATCCCTACCTGCGAGAGTTGTCTCTAAAGGAGAGCTTTGTCACGAAATTAGAGATTTGTCTCTAATGTAAAAAAGCGTTAGCTAAGGTGTAGGTACATGCTTGGAACACCTTTATAAGCACTAATATGCAATCCTATGATGTTCTGGGGTGTCTGAGAGGCCCCCTGCCTAGAGTCTTAGGCATGCTGATCAAGAATTCAAAAAAGAGGCAAACAAGGCAGACCTGCCTATGGTCTTAAGAAGGTTGACCAAGAATT
>NC_142806.1:1447598-1571992 GCF_049724085.1 Artemia sp. Qi Xiang Cuo | reverse complement strand
GTAATTAACAAGACGTTTGCCCACATCGGTGGGCCCTGCTTCTAGGACTTCCATTTTACTACCCATTTGGCTAGAACTTCTAATACTACTACTGCCTACTATTACGTATTTTATTGAACCAAATCAAAATAGCTTCAATGAATCAAAGTTGACAAGACATCCAGACGGGATATCTTAGAAGTAGAATAAAATATAAAAATGAAACATTCATAGAAAACATATTTTGCTTTAAAACTAAATTAAAAGGTATTATGTGCAGTCAATAAGTCATCTCAGCGATATAATCAGAACAACTGAGGATATTAAGTTCAGGCTTCCAGTGCTACTACTATTACTACTTCAACTCTTATCATTGAAATAAACAAAAGTTATAAGTGCATCAAGGTTATCAAAATAGCATAAATACAATATGTTCTGAACAGAACAGGGTTTCTCTGAACAGAACAGGGTTTCAAGTTTTATTTTTAAGGAAAGTTGAGGTGTGAACCTAAATACAAATATACTGTGCATCAAAATTTTCAAAAGGGTGTATTTTGTAAAAACTGATGAAGATTTTGGGGAACATATAAATTTATATTCTTTTAGAAATTAAATAAAAACAACTTTCCACAAAATAAGTTTTTTAAAAAAAGTAAAGAACTCCATTAAACCAAAAATAAACAAAAATAGAATCAAATAATCTACCAAGTATATATCTACCACAAATCAGTATCATAAATAAATGAAACCCAAAACAAACAAAAATTAAAATAAATAACAGTCAAACTCAAAACGAGCAAAAAATAATATGAGTAGGGTTCTAAAACCCATTCTTTCTAAAGACCAGAATATAATCTGTACTTTACTGAAAAAAAAAATTTGTGCATTGTCAGTTTAATATATATATATGCTGATATTTATTCCTACAAATCTTAACTAGTTTTTGATTTCTTAAAGTTATAAAAGTGAAAATATTTAAAAGAATTTTTTCAGTAAAGTACACATTATATTTTGGTTTTTAGTAAGCATGGGGTTTCAATCAAACAATCAGTCAATTTATCAATACTAAAAGGAAACAATTACAAAACGTAAGGTTTTTACACGCCCAAGAAGCTTAGCTTGTAAAGGGCCAACAAAAATAAAATTAAACACTATATAAAGCAAATAAAAAAAAGCAAATAAATATACAAGCACATACAAAACAACAAAAAAAAACACTGGAACAAGACAAGGACAATTATGAAAAAGGTGATTTAAAAGGAAACTTCAAATAGAACTGAAAAAAAAATTAATGAAGAAAAGAGATTAAAAATTAGGATAGAATCGAAAAATATTTTAAAATCTGAAAAATATATTAAATGAAGAGAAGAGAAGCATATAAATTAGGATACAAATTTTTTTTAATGGAAACACCCGACGAGAAACTGCCTTTACAGAAAGAAATTGAGGTACATCAGCAGGGATGGAGTTCCAAAGTCGAACTGATTGAAAAACAGGAGACCTCTGAGCTGCTGTAGATGATCTTTTGGGTAAAATAAATCTGCGAGTAGAACTACGTAAAAAAGAAAAGTACCTACCTGAGCCTGACAGTAAGAAAAACTGCTGCAGAGACGGTGGAAGTGTACCTTGAAAAGCAGAATGCGCTAAATAAAGGTAACTTTTACCCACAATACAATCCAGCGGACCTATTCCAGTATCATTATAAAGATCAGAGGAAGGGTGCAACCGAGGTAGAAGGAAAGTAGCCTTCACTGCCCTATTTTGGGCTCTTTGAAGTGAGCAGAGAAGAGATTTATTAGTACTACCCCAGACAGAACAACAATAAGAAAGGTAAGGAAAAATAAAAGCATAACATCTGGGGGAAGAAATGAGTTAACCCTGTGTAACACTGATGATTGGCGGGGGACAAGAGAGCGGGTATGAGTTATATGGGGTTTAAAAGAAAGGAAACAGTCAAGATACACACCACGAAATTTCACAAAGGAACATATCATTCAAACTATTGGCCCAAAGTGTAATATGGCACAAGTCAAAATTATGTAAAGACAGTAAAGAATAATAGAGCAACATCAAGTAAACTTCTACAGAAACTATTCAATATATTATAACAAAATACATCTAAATCCATCACTTCAATTTTCTGCATTTGCAGCACATAAATCAATTTCATTCTGATCAGTAAACTTAACCACTCTTCTAGATTGGGTTTTATACAGGATATCACCTTTACTAGACCACACATTACATAAGCCAAGCTTTGACTTGGCATATGAAAGAAGTTGTAAGCGTCGTTTTGTAAGTATCTCAGAAAATAGTATCCCAAATCCTTTCAAATCCTTCTTTTGTCTGAGAAGCAGCTGAAGAACTCGTATGTCGCAAAATGCTTCAACAATGGACCTGGGTTTTGCAGATGGTTTGCCAATTCTTTTGGCTGATACAACATCAGACTGAATAATTGGTATACCAGGAAATTTCCCAGCACATAGTGACAAGAGTTAACTTTCAGTGTTTTCAATGGAGGCATCTTCTTTTATCCCAAAGACAATAATTTGGTTGCTCAAAGCCTGCTGTTAAAACGGTCATTTGATCTTGCCATGTTGGACTAAATAGGCCTGAAAGAGTTTTCAAGGTGCTTCATGGATGACTCTAAAGTAGTCAAAGAATATTCAATAAAAACTATGCGTCGTTAAAACTTTCAAGGGTTTTATCCACTAGATTACTAAGATCTAGGTTGAGGCCAGCATACACATCCTGCTTGACTGCTTCCAGCTTGTCTGAAGAGATAGTAACATCATGTTGCATGAATGTCTCATCTACCTGGGAAGAGATCTTAGCCAATATGAGGTCATCAAGTAACCCTTTCACTGAAGATTTAAGGTTGTCAGGTTGCAGTGAATCTGCTAGCATTTTATGTTTGATTTTTCATGCTATTTAGGTGGTTATTGAGCATAAGTAGTTGCTCTGAAACAGATTCTGATCCAGAGAATTGGAGTGAACTGTCGGACCTTAGTTCACGAGGTGGCCTGAGTTGACTTTTCATTTCTTACCTGATGTAAACAACAAAACAGGAACAGAGTAAGCAGTGGTATAAGAAAGTTTTGGTATAAGGCAGGATATTGTTCACAATCTAGTAACAAACTTCAAATGGCAAAGCAAGGGATTTTGAAATTTGAAGAATATAAAGCAATCAGCACAAAACATCAAGCATCAACAGTAGCAGTGGCGTTAACCCAAGGATTGATTACTCTAGGCAATTTACAGGTTAAAATTGATATAGGTCTCACCTGATGAGTCCCATCTTATACCCCAGGGGTAGGGGGCTGCTAAGTATGCCTGCCTTTATCCACTGGTAGACAGGCAGAACCAGTACTCCAGGTTGCTTAAAGTGTTGTTGGTTATGCCAGAAAATCTCACATTTATCCGACTAAATATAGGCACGTCTTTTCCCACGTATTAGCCACGTGTTAATATGAGTAGGCTTTAGAACCATACTCATATTAATTTCAGCTCGTTTTGAGTTAGACTCTGTTATTTATTTTAATATCTGTTTGTTTTGGGTTTCATTTATTTATCGACTGATTTGTGGTAGTTGTATGCTTGGTAGATTATTTGATTCTATTTTTGTTCATTTTTGGTCTAATGAAGTTCTTTACTTTTTAATTTAAAAAAACTTATTTTGTGGAAAAATTTTTTAATTAATTTATGTTTGTTTTATATTGACATAGTCTTTTTCAAAGAGAAAGACTGAGCCTCTTCTAAAGTTAAAAAAAAAACACCCCTTCCATAGACACCTTAAATACCCCCTGTGTATAACTTACAACCCTTGCCTCTAATCTCTGGGGTTTGTTTCAACTCCAAAAGCCTTGTTATATGATATTTAGACTATTTTGAATAGAATGGCTAGATCAAAATTTCTATTAGATGCATTTCGGGAAATACGACGTGTGCGGGCAGGGAAGGGGGTAGCTGCCCTCAGATCACTTTGACTCTTGAAAAGACCACTAGAGGGGCTGATTACCAATCAAACGCTTGCCCGGAGGACTGGGGAGAATTTTTATCCTAAAAACATAATTTCCAGACCTTTCTGATACGCTGAACAAAAGGGCTATATCAAGATTTTGATTGTAAGTGTTTGGGGAAATGATGGGCATGGGCGGGGCATTTGCCCTCTGATTATTTTCGACTAATAAAAAAGCCACTAGTCCTCTCAATTTCCAATCGAATGAGCCCTTTTTGAAGCTTCTACAACACAACTTTCTATAAAAACCTTATATGCCCCAAGGGCATAACCTAAGACCCTTGTCCTGAGGGTTATGGAGGGAGGGGGGAGGGTAGTCATCGTCAAAGAAATAATGTCCAGACCTTTCAATTACGTTGAACAAAATGGCCATTTCATAATGTTGATCGGAAATGTTTGGGGAAATGATGGGCATGGGGCAGGGGTGATTATTCTCCGATTACTTTTGACTATTAAAAAGGACAATAACCCTCTCAATTTCCAATCCAATGACCCCTTTTTGAAGTTTTTACGACAAAATTTTCTATAAAACATTATATGCCCCGAGGCCATAACTTACAATCTTAGCCCTGAGGCTGTAAGGGGGGTGTCATACAAAAAAACATAATTGCCAGACCCTTCAATTACGTACAACAAAATGCCTACATCAAAATGTTGATCGGAAGTGTTTGGCGAAATGATGGGCGGAGGGGGGGGGGCATTCCCCTCCAATCGCTTTTGACTATTAATAAGGGCACTATTCATCTCAATTCCGAATTGAATGAGCCCTTTTAGAAGTTTCTATGACAACGCATTCTATAAAAACCTTTTATGTCTACAGGGTACAACTTACAACCTCAGCTCTGAGGGCTGTGGGGGGGATTCTCATACTCAAAAACATAATTTACGCGCCCTTCAACTACGTTCAACAAAACAACTATATCAAAATTTTGATCGGAAGTGTTTGGGGAAATGATGGGTGTGTAGGGGGAGGGGGCAGTCACCCTCCGATCGCTTTTGACTATTAATAAGATTACTAGCCATCTTAATTCCCAATTGAATGAGCCCTTTCTGAAGTTTCTACGACAACACATTCTTGAAACACCTTATATAACTCCAGGGCATAACTAACAACCTTAGCCCTGAGTGCTGTAGAGGGGGGGGATTTTCATACTCAAAAACATAATTTACGAACCCTTCAACAGCGTTCAACAAAACGGCTCTACCAAAATGTTAATCGCAAGTGTTTGGGAAAATGATGGATGTTGGGGCACCACCCCTTGTTTCTTTTCTTTTCAAATAAAAGACCTTTTTCCTTTTATGTAATTATAGTGCCTACAAGACAAATCTCAATCATAAGTTAACTCTCGTCTCCAAGGCGACGATTTTGCAAGAGAAAGTAAAGAGCTTTGATTATAATTCAGTTTGAGTCATCCCATGGGCTTGCTAAAATTCAAGTCATTGATTCTGCAAATGCATATAGGGCGAATTCAATTGAGGGACCTGAAACATTTCGATTGGCCCACGTCACACTGAGCCACACCCCAAGTGCCAAGATACTTTAAGTGTCCTAATATTTTTTAGTTAGTCTGTGTTGAGAGTTGACGTTGAGACACCGTGTGGGGATCTATATATGTGTTTTTGTGAGATTACACTTTTTTTTGGAAGATTACAAGTAAGCTATTTTCTAAAGCTGTGTAGACCATTTTGCCAGGAACCCAGACAGGGTAGGAAAATAGGTGCGATAAATACCGTCATTATCATATCTACAGGGGGGTCTATTTGCTCTCTACGGAGAGAGAGAGAGAGTGTAGTGATGACCCGGGTTGGATGCACCCTGGGCCGGAGAGTTTGGCAATTTGGCCGGTGAATTACGCTATCGTACCCTGAGAAAGTGTATATTATAAATTGGATATTAACAAATCCTATGTTTACAGAATCGCGGTGGTAAACGCGGGCATTCGATTATAATATTTGGCGCCGGCGGGGGTTTCCCCTCCAGTAAGTGATGGTAGCACCATTTTTGCACCAAGAAGCGGTGACACCCGTATTTTACCACACGAATACTGGTGGCAGCAAGAAAGGTTCTATCGGTAAACCTGATAGTAAAAGAATTCCGCGTTTTCGAAGAGGCAATTTAATTTAGCCAATAAAGTAGCCTATTGTGATTACATATAAAGAAAAAAAATAATTAAAAATATTAGGAAGATCTAAATGGGCTGTGCCTACTTAGACAATAATAAGAAATAAAATTTATGAATCAATATATCACGCGACTAATTAGCTTGTGAGACAAGGGAGGCTGAGCCAACTTCTTAAAATCGACTGTTTTTCACAGGAATAGTCGGAAAATTATGAAAAGAAATAACATGAAATTCATTGGTTTTTGAGTTACAGTGGGGGAATCTCTCCGTATTAGAAAGTATTACAGGGTTTAAGGACAGATAAGAAAAAAGTGAAAGTCGGGTTATTATTTGAGTTAATTGGCGGACTTAGGTATAATCTTCAGTGACGACTGTTATAAGATTATTGAAGACGGCACATAAGGAGAATTTGTCAGTTTTGTCCGCACATTGGATAAGGAAGCTGGGAGGAACCCGTCCTATTGAGTTATCTGCCTAAGAAGAGATTACATTTGGAGTACGAGTATCAAGGGAAGATACGTGATTTGTTTTACTGGGTAGTTCCCCTGTTTGATTTTTAGTCCAGCTAATTCCCTAGTGGAATATTCGCGCAGTTTTTCAGTTTAGTTTCTTGTCCAACCCCTGTTAATTCGTTTTTCGGAGATATATTTCTCTGGCGTAAAATTCTTTCTGTGAAAGAAGTTGTTATTCCCTAATGAAGTCTAGATATTCTGGTTATTTGAAAAATTGTTGAATCTCATTACACGGCGGTAATAATTCACAATAGTAATTGCGTACGATAATTTTTGCGTGTGCCAATTTTTGAACTTGCCAGGATTAACAATCTAACTAAGAGATAATAGAGTCGGGAAGGAGTATATGCGGTAAAATAAAGGGGTACGAAATAAACAAGGAAGATGTAATATATGAAAAAAGACGAAATCACCCCTCAAATACTGTGTAAAATGAAGGGGAATTGCGGGTAAGAGAAAATACGGATAGAGAACGAACAGATTCAGAAAATGAATTAGGAAGATATAATGACAGAAGGAATCAAAGTAGTCCAAATAGCAGGAGTAGCAGAAGCTCAAATTCCAGCAGGGGCTTGCGAAAAGTAGTCATGTGGATATGACATAATATTGGTTAAATTACATGAAACAGAGAAAGGAAGAAAGAATAGATAGAGAGCAAAAAGAAAAGGCTGATAGAATAGCCATAGAACGAAAAGAGAAGGAAGATACAGGAGAAAGAGAGACTGGGTTCCTGGAAAAATGGTCTACACAGCTTTAGAAAATAGCTTACTTGTAATCTTCCATAAAAAGTGTAATCTCAGACAAACACATATGTAGATCACCACACGGGGTCCCAACGTCAACTCTCAATACAGACTAACTAAAAAATATTATGACACTTTAAGAATCTTGATACTTGGGGTGTGGCTCAGTGTGACGCGTGCCAATCAAAATGTATGATCAATTGAATTCGCCCAACACGTATTTTCAGGATCAATGACTTGAATTTTAGCAGGCCCATGCAATGACTCATACTGAATTATAATCAAAGCAAGATACTTTCTCTTGCAAAATCGTTGCCTTGGCGACGAGAGTTAACTTACGATTGAAATTTATCTTGTAGGCAATATAATTACAGAAAAGAAAATAGGTCTTTTATCTGAAAAGAAAAGAAACAAGGGGTGGAGCCCCAACACCTCCCCACGTAAGATAAATGACCACCCATGCGCCACGCTGGTCCACCCCTACAAACATAACACTGAACTTCAACTTTACAAAATCCATTTGTCTTCTTTCTTCAACCAGTGTCTATGCTTCCATTGTTTGGCTCTGTATCTGTTGTCATCAACACGTCTCAATTTCAGACTCACCATGATCTCTATCGTATGGCATCCGTATTAGGTTTTGAAAATTGAATCTTCGAAGATTCGCAGAAAATGATCGTGCTCAACACAATCATAAATACAAATTTTCTCGCTCTCACGAATTTACATTTGAGAGGAGCAGAGAATTAGTTTCTGGCAATTCGATGATGCCAGCCATCATGAAGAAATTGTCTGCACTAGCTTCTTAATTCCCATCTGAGGAAACAACCCCACATCTCAATTAAAATGCAAATTGCCCCCTGGTATAATTTTAAATAATCCAAGGCCGAAAATGCAAAGGCCAGTGAAAACGATAGGGGTTAAGGGAAATGAAGTAAAATTCTGAGCGAACCATGAATCGCTTTTTTCTGGGTCCCATCCTTTAAACTAATTGAATGAATAATGCTTGTTGATGCGGGCTGAATATGAAATTGAAGGCTGGAAAGGAAAGGCCTTGGTTAAGGAATCACAACATGTCCGCCAGGTGTGCATTTAGGAAAAGGATTATCTTTCATCAGCAAAACAAACAAGGACGAACTATAGGACGAACTATATCAGAAGAGGACGAACTATAGTTGCAACTCTGTGCAAGGGAAGGCTTAGGATGACAAAGTCTACAGCAATTAATAAGTTTCTGCTTTTTTACAACATAATAAAGATCATTTACATAAATCAAAAATACCACGGGCCCTAAAACTGATCCCTGGGGGACGTCAAAATTCACTTGTTATGGTGACCGGAAAAGTCGATGAACAGAAATTAATCTATCCTTCATATAAGACTGAAACCACGAAAGTACATTTCCTCTTATGCCAAAATGAGACATCTTTGATAGAAGAATTTCATGGGTTAAGGAATCGAAAGCCTCACTAATATCCAGGAATATAGCAGCCGGAATCAATCCCAAATCTAACGCAGAATGAATAAAATTCGAAACGGTCCCACAGGCATGTTTAGTGGAGTGCTTCATTCGGAAACCAAATTGAAAATCATGAAAATTTTTAGATTTTCGGAAAGTAAGGAGACGAGAAAGCATAGCCCTTTCAAATATTTTACTGAATACTGATAAAATTGAAATTGGTCAATAATTTGCCGGATCATTTCTTGGTCCACCCTTGTACAAAATAATAATCCGAGCACGCTTGAGAGCATCCGGAAAAACTCCACATTCAAATGAAAGATTAACAAGTTTTGTTAGAGGCAAAACTATTGAAGGAAGAATAGATTTAACTACCTTAGTAGGGATAGAGTCTGGTCCAGATGAGGACGAGTCTTTTAAGCCATTAACAATTTTATTAATTTCACTTACTGTTACTGGCTCTAGAAATATAGCCTTAACACAAGATGGGCCGAGGTAAGATCTAAAGTCCGGCTTAGGCCGAGACAAAGTAACTGTAGAAGTAATATTCTTACCAATACTAGCGAAGGATGAAGTGAATGCCTCTTGGACATTAAGCTCACCCTCCACAGCTTTATCACCAATGACAAGACTCATAGGTAAAGAGTTAGATTGAGAACCCGGTTTAAGTACAGAATTGATTACCTTCCAAGTTTTACGAATATCATTGCCACACGCAGCAAAGTTATTTACATAATAGAGAGATTTGGCTGTCCTACACAAGGAATTATATATATATATATATATATATATATATATATATATATATATATATATATATATATATATATATATATATATATATATATATATATATATATATATATATATATATATATATATATATATATATATATATATATATATATATATTCCGGTAGATCTTTAATTGACAAAGACGAATGGCACTTGCTGAAACTGTAGTGCATTAATAAGCTCTCTAGAGATTATTTTTCCTTCTCCAGCTTCTGAGAAGTCCGGATGTCGTCCATGGGTTTAGAGGGACAATTCTTTTAGACCTATTATCAGAAGGTGGTACGTTACAAATGCTAAGAATAGCCTCTTTTATGGTTCCATAAAAGGACTCAAATAAACAAGAAACATTTTTATCATTATCAAGCAAGCTCCACGAATTTTCCGCTAATTTAGACCCAAGAAGAGATAACTCTTTCTCGCCAAACCTAATAGTATAGGAATCAAATACCTGAGCCCGGTTACTCTTCCCCTGTTTAAAGCTGAATCCAGAATATATTGGAAAATGATCGGAGATATCACTAACTAAAATTGGAGATATCACTAACGCAAAAACTTACTTTTTGCGTCAAACACTTTTCGAGCAAAATCCAAGTTGGGAAAATTTTACCAAGATGGTGGAAATTTTCAAATTCTCAGTTTGAGTAGCAGGCATACGGAATCGATTAGCCTTTAAGAGGTCCATTTTTTTGAAATCTTGCTAGCCCATTATTTATGTTATCAGTTCATTAAGATTATCCATCAATTGCACATTGGGGTTTGGTTTCACACCGTAGAGAATTAGGGTGTCAAGTAAGGTATCCTGCTCAAGTTGGTCAACCCTGTCCTCGATTTTAGAAATTTTATTTTCAAGCAACTTCACTGCATTATAAAGTCTTTGAAGAGTTGTTTCAATTATTTCAAACTTAGCATTATATTCAAGGGAAATATTATTATAAACTTCGTTCACTATATCTTTACTGATAATTTCAGAAGCTCAGCGATCTTTCGTTGTGTCTGATACGACACGAGAAATGTCACTCATTAGGTTGGACTTAGTGTTTATTAGTTCCTGTTAAGTTTCATTTATTATCTCCTTTAAAGTTGATGCTGCTGCAGAAGTCGGAGTTGACGGCGCTAGGCTGGATTTTACTTTAGTTTTAGTGGATAGAGACAAGTAGGTTTTACTCTTAGTCTTGAAAGTATCAGGAAATAGGCACTGCTCTTCAAAAGCCTTATTTACCTCTTTATCTGTCCTTGTACAAGCTTCTTTAAAGTGCTCATTCTAGTTGCGGATATGAGCTTCAGCTATATTATGCTCAGAGTGGGTACCGTAGCAAACGGCTAGATATCTAGCTTGATTTTTCTGGTCTTTGGTGGTTATAATAACTACTGATGGCCATAAGCGGTATCCCTGAAATGAAGCTAGGACAAGATCGAACTGTTTGTATTTTGCCATTTTACAATATGCAGTCACGAAGGGGGGGACACTTCAGGTAACAAACTTCAATAACTAAATGTTCCATTCTTCCACCCATAGTACTCACGTTTGTAATATGTGCTTGGTTCCATACACAAGTTCAACAAATTTCAGCAAGGAATATATGTGATTCAATTGAAAACTTGTTTAGCTCTTCACTCTGACAGTGAACTTTCCCGTCCGATAAATTTTAAATATATTTTTTGATGTCCTTAGTAATTCCTTTCTGTAGCCTGACAGACTATGTCTGTAGAAGTAGAACTGAAGCCCGAGGCGAAAGTTTTGTCAAATGCTAAGTGACTTTTGGAGGAGAAACTCACCGTACCTTTCCCGTCTTATAAATTTCTAAGATATTTCTTGATGTCCTTAGTATTTCCTTACTGTAGTCTGACAGACTATGTCTGTAGAAGTAGAACTGAAACCCGAGGCGAAAGTTTTGTCAAATGCTAAGTGACTTTCGGAGGAGAAACTCACCTTACCTTTCCCGTCTGATAAATTTCTAATATATTTCTTGATGTCCTTAGTATTTCCTTCCTGTAGTCTGACAGACTATGTCTGTAGAAGTAGAACTGAACATTAGAACGTTAGTTAGAACATAACGGTTAGATTAAATTTATATCAACACTGGTAAAACAATTATCAGTTTCATAGTATTCTGCAATTTACTACTGGCATATTGTAGTAATAATTTATAACTATGTTTGTCCTGTTCTTTATTTTACATCTATGTCACAATGTTTCGTGTCTCTAGTTTACCCACATACTTTTTTGATTTGATCAAATACAGTTTTTCAATATAAATATAAGTTTTTAGCTCCTGATTTTCCCACTTGCATCTCATTAATCTTAATGTTTATATTTGTAATTCGTTAATGTTTTTAATATTCATAAAATTCAATATGATTGGCCAAATAGTCTGTTCCAATTCTTATCTTTGAAAAAATTTCTGATTCTGAAGGTTATTTACACCTTACTTGGATGTCGTGTTTCATAAGTTACAATTTTGAGGTTTACGTTGATTACTTCTTTCCTTCTTGTTTGTTGGTGATGTCGTTATTGATGGTCTTGCGTCTTTATACAGCTGGAGTTGCAGGTTATCTGTAGATTTGGTCTTGGCTATGGTTGGTGTGAAACGAGGGTATATTTAATTTATAAGTTTACTTTTTCTTAAGGGGGTTTTTACATCTTAAGGTTGTTTCTTACTTTTCATTTAGAGGTAGCAGAACAAAGGGTTTGAATCCCTCCTCCTGTGAATTGAATGAAATGGGATCTGATTGAGTATTGTTACCTCTATCTTGAAACTAAGGATTACGGGTTCAGAAATGCTTGCTATTCTATGATTCTGATTCCCAATGAGAGCGTTGCCTAGAGTATGCGAGAGGCTTTTCTGACAATACAAACAAGAAAATCATAATAAACAATGTATTTATTAGTACTCACTTAAAATGAACAATTGACTAAGTTCAAAATCACAACTGGACAAATATACATATGAGTCGTCTCTGGATGCTTTCCTAGGACTGACTTTATTTACAAAATTTTCAGTATATATCTACTGTAAAACAATTGGTTTGCTGACCTCTCCTATGTGCGGGAAGATACAAAAAAGGCTAACACGTTTGAATGCTGTTTAGATGCAAATCTGAATGCGCAAAAAGTTAGATTTTAATAAGAATGTGCAAAAAAACTACAATTCATATGACCACTCCCATAACTTTAATTTTTCTTCAACTTAATAAGGATGATGGCAAAAAACTTTTGATTTCTACTTGGGAAATTCAAGATAGGCAACGCCCAACAAGTATGCTATACTTTGCACGTAAGCCATTACCCATAGCTATTGCGAAATTGTAGGGTGATCTAAAATGATACTTTTTTCAAAAGATGCAATTCTTTATGCAAAGGAAACGCTTTTCTTAGCCATGCAATACATCGCTTACATCGCATATCTCCCTTCCCCCAGTTGATGATGCCCACATCATATAATTAAAATATTTTATGTTTCTAGGATTTTATAGGTATTGCTTGTAATATTATAACTCTTGAAGTGTGTCATGTCGACCTTGATATCTTATACAGTCTTAGTTTCCCTCAATCTTAAAACAAATTTTTGTTTTCTACATTTGTCGAGTAGGGCAAAATCGGTCCGGCAAGGACCTTTATCAAACCAGTACCGGATTTTATATTGTTTTTGTAATTTTCTTATCTCATGCTGAATGTATTGAAGGTACTTGCCCTTTCTCCCGTTGTATTTTATTCCCAATTTTCCTCTTGCGGGACGATAAGTGGGTTTATTTGCCAATCGTAGTACAAAACGATACGATTCCTCGTTATACTTTCTTAAGTCATATTTAACTTCCCACTTTTTTTCAAAAACTTCTTCTCCTGATTTGCTCACTATCAGGATTGCTGCTGAGTATATCATATTTTCTATGGCAAATCTGATACTTATAAATTCCGTATTAATAATTGCCTTGGTCATTTTTCCGAAATGAAAGGTAGTTTCTATTGGATATTGTCTTGTTATTTTACTTCAAAATTATTTACATATATGGTGACCCTAGGTCGAGATCAAACTACTTGTTCGCCAGTACTTCCTCGTGCTCAGGTACTTATTCGCTCGACGTAATTCGATACTCTAAAGCTCCATATTAACTAGGATTGAATATTCATTTTTTAATGGAAAGTAAGGCAACTTCAGGTCGAGGTTGAACTACTTGTTCACCAGTGCCACCTTGCACTTGGTTATTTTTTGCTCGAACATAATTCGATTCTTCTAAGTTCCATACTGGTTTAAAATTATTTAGTTTTTCATAAAACTACCTTTTTATTTTTCCTTAGTTGTGATCTCTTCTTGAGTTGACTCAACAGTCCATACATGGCAAGGGGTGCGTCATTGCCCAACTCTCAAGTTATATAGGGTTGTTCAGTTTATAGGGAGTTATACAAAGTAAAAAGAAATTAACAAAATGAGTTTTCCTACGCTGTCGGTAAGGATATAAATACATATTAGTTTAATCAAATATGTCTAGATCCTGTTTATTATTGTACAGCTGTCTTTGGAACTTTTAGTTGTCAGCAAGTATTGTTAACATAGAGGTTGACCAATATTGGAATGTACGGCTGTTTTCTTTATTATTTTTATTTGTCCAAAGTTTGTAACTAGTCCAAATGTGACGACCCTGTTATCATGTCTGATTAGCTAATCTTTTATGGGAATTTATTATTACACTTGGGAACTGCTTATTTTTATTTTGACTTTACTGGTTTTTGGAGAAATATGCGCCACGAATAAAGATTATTTTAATCCTTCATGTGTATTTGTGGTTACCCTTTTTGCACGTGGTTGCGTGCGTAAGTGTGTATTTTTACCAATTATCTAGAATTGGACTAAGATTTTCTTTTAAATGTTCGAATTCTTTGATTTTTCGGATCTCCCCTTTAACCTTGCCTATTACGTAGTCATTGTCTTTGATATCTGCTTCAAAAGTTATTTTGGTTCCTTCTTCTGGATAATTTGGATAGTACATTAGATATTTTAACAAGCTTCTTGGTAGGGAAAATTTCTATACTTGTGTCACATCCGATATACTTTTGTTGCATCGGATCATGTGTGTTCGAATTCTTTTCCGACATAGACCCAATAAGTTAGTTCCTTCATCTCCGTTTGAGAGGGGTT
Source organism: Artemia sp. Qi Xiang Cuo (assembly GCF_049724085.1). NCBI lineage: Eukaryota > Metazoa > Arthropoda > Branchiopoda > Anostraca > Artemiidae > Artemia > Artemia sp. Qi Xiang Cuo. Next base: position 1,557,228 of record NC_142806.1, on the reverse strand, counting down.
TAAATATTACCTCGAGGGTTATCACATCTTTTTCTTTGGTTGGATTTGGGTCATGGGTTGTAGGTCATGGACTTTAGTATATTATAATCATAAAGTCTAGTGAAGTGGTGGTTTATTGGTTCCCCTGAGGGTAGTGCCCAAAGGCGATCGGCCTCGATTCTTTGGAAGAAAAATCGAACCGTATTTGTGTCGAGTGGATCTTCTTACCACAAGGACACACCTTGATTCATTAGTATCTGAATCAAGTCGACTAGAAGTAAAATGTTCGAGTTTCGTTAGGTCTTTCTGTGACGTATGGTACTAACTTGCGAATTACTTCGTAAAGCATGAATTTGAATATTAACTTCTGGTAATGGGAATTTCTTGGTACTGACTTACTGAGAATTCTGAATGTCCTGATGGCCTTTTTTACTTTGATGATTTTGGGTAAGTTTATGTTGTCGTCATGTACCTTTAGATTCATGATGATGTCCATGAAATCGAATAGATTCTTACGAAACCAATTCAGTGCTTTGTTTTGTAAATAAGATTTTGTTTCGTGGTGGAGTAAGATCATGCTTATAACCTTGTGGTCTAATCTTGTTATTAGATACCGCGTATTTTCAGTTAAGTGTGTTGTTGTTCGAGCTCCTTCGTTTAGTAGGGCCCTTACGGCGTGGGGTTTGTTTACTTGGACGGCCAAATCCAAAGGATAAATTTTTGGGAGGGGTTTGTGTAAGGTTTGGAAAGACTTCTCCACTCATAAAAAATACAGCTTCATTCGTTATTTCGTACGTGTTTGTGTCGCACATATCTCCAATAGCGTATAACACACTTTTATATTGGACCCATTCGGGGGTCCATTTTTTTAATCTATTTTTTCTTCCTGTGGAAGCACTTTCGCTAAACATGTATGTAATTCCATTTTACCTGGCGAGATAAATCCGCCAAACAGAATTGCCGGAGTTTCATCTTCGTGTTCCGCCATTAATATTCTTTTGATATGAGAATTAAAGAAATAAAAAATATTTTTTTTTTTCACAATTAATGTCACACTGTAAGGGATTGGTTAATAATTGTTAGTTTAGCAATTTATCACTTTCTTTTTGTTAGTTTGTTATTTATTTAATAAAGAACTTTACTCAAACTACGCTTTTTTGAATAACTGGCCGAGTTATTTAATTAACCAATCGGATTATTTGAGTCATTCAATACTTCTTTGTAAGTATATATATAAGTTTATGTAAGTATATTAGGTTTGGAAAGACTTCTCCACTCATAAAAAATGCAGCTTCATTCGTTATGTCGTACCTGTTTGTTAAAGGGATTAGTTAATAATTGTTAGTTTTGCAATTTATCACTTTACTTTTCTTAGTGTGTCATTTATCTAATTAAGAACTTTACTCACACTACGCTTTTTTGGATAACTGGCCGAGTTATTTAATGAACCAATCGGGTTGTTTGAGTGATTAAATACTTCTTTGTAAGTATATATACCTGAAAGTGTTGTGAAATATAATGGGAGGGTATCACAGGTTGACATAACATATAGATTAATACCTTAGATTTATTTATATATCTAATTTTTCTGGTTTTTTAATTACTCTACTAGATTTGGTGGTAATTTCCTTGGTTGTTTGGGGCTTATCCTTTTTTGGTTTGGCTAACGATATTAGGTCAAATTTTTTATATTCTTTTTTTAGGACCTTTGGACCTTTTAGTTTTGCCTCTCTTCCGTGTGATGCCGCCGAAGTTGGTTTTAATTTTTCCGGATCCCTGAATTTCTCCTGGTCCGATTCGTTTTCAGACTCTGATGAACTTGATGATTCAGGGTCAGGATTTGTAAGGGGGGACTCTTGGGACTTGGGTGTGGAGCCGGCCTCGCTTTAAAAAATTTCCTCACCTTTTGAAGTTGTAGGCTTATCAATTAACTTTTTATGATAGTCTCCTACTTCTGGCAAGTTAAATGACCCTTGTGAACTTTCTGATGAATCGAATGTTTTTTGTGGGGTTACGCCATTGCCTGAAGGCAAAGTTTTCTGGGGGATGTGGCATCTGTTGTATCATAGTTTCCTTCCAAGATGTCCATTCTCTTGGTTTGGCCTTGGATACCGTTATGTTATGATAGTGCAATTTTTTAGTATCCTTAGGTGTTTCGGGATTCACTGTGGATGTCCTTTGCCTCGTCTTGATCGGGTAATTTATTATGTCCATTGCTTCCCCCAAAGTCTTTCCTTGTGGTTTGCTGGGGTATTCCAATCTCTGGTTACCGGGAGTATCAATAGTTTTATTTAGCTCATCATAGAGTGATGGAGGTCACTATGGGCGTTGTTGGTGACATCATATCATTTGGAAATGGTTTGCCTTATACTTTGCTTGCTTTATGTTCCTTGCCGTGCTATTTGCTTGCCTTATGTTCCTTGGCACCTTTCCGGAGCATGGCCTTATACTTTGCTTGGTTTAGGTTCCTTGCCTTGCTATTTGGCGACATTACGGTCCTTGGCATCTTTTCAGAGCATGACCTTATTATTTGCCTGGTCAATGTTCCTTGCCGTGCTATTTGCTTGCCTTATGTTCCTTGGCACCTTTCCAGAGCATCGCCTTATAATTTGCCTGGTTAATGTTCCTTGCCGTGCTATTTGCTGACCTTATGTTCCTTGGCATCTTTCCAGAGCATGGCCTTATACTTTGCCTGGTCAATGTTCCTTGCCGTGCTATTTGCTTGCCTTATGTTCCTTGGCACCTTTCCAGAGCATGACCTTATATTTGCTTGGTATATTTTTATTGCCGTGCTATTTGCTTGCCTTATGTTCCTTGGCACCTTTCCAGAGCATGACCTTATACTTTGTCTGGCTTATGTTCCTTGCCGTGCTATTTGCTTGCCTTATGTCCCTTGGCACCTTTCCAGAGCATGGACTTATACTTTGCCTGGTTTATGTTCCTTGCCGTGCTATTTGGCAACATTACGTTCCTTGGCACCTTTCCAGAGCATGACCTTATACTTTGCCTGGTCAATGTTCCTTGCCGTGCTATTTGCTTGCCTTATGTTCCTTGGCACCTTTCCAGAGCATGGTCTTATACTTTGCCTGGTTTATGTTCCATGCCGTGCTATTTGGTGACATTACGTTCCTTGGCACCTTTCCAGAGCAGATTTCAAGGCTATCCCCTTGGGCACTCTTGGGGTTGAACGAACTTTATCTAGGTCATTCTCTATTATACTTCTATGGGACGTATAAGAACCACCGAAGCGTATCAAGTTGAATGAACTTTATCCAGGTCATCCCCTAGGGCCATCTACAACTTTTAAAGAGAGTGAGTAACCCCTCGTAATTTCGTATGGATTTGCATGGACCTATACACCTTTTCAAAGAGAGTGAGTATCCCCTCGAAATTTCGTATGGATTTGCATGGACCTATACACCCTTCAAAGAGAGTGGGTATCGGGTAAGTAGCTTGAACGAACTTTATCTGGGTCATCCCCTAGGGCACTCTTGAGATTGAATGACCATTATCTAGGTCATTCTCTACACCTAAGGCACTCTTGTATAATCTGGTTATGAACGTTAGCGAGCGCTCTTGAGTCCCTTAACTCTTATATAACAGATTTCTTTGACCTTGAGTATAGATATAAATAGTCTTGTAAGATTTTGTAACGTCATAAGTTCAACTGTGTTCAGTAAAGAAACAATTATGTCAGACAAAAGAAATATTGATAATTTAACTGCTGATGATAATGATGTGAGTTATCATTGTGTTTTTTATCATATTTTCCCAAAGATTCAACGAAACTTGTTCTATCAACACGTTTTATCTGTCAATATGCTGTTTTTTTTATTCCACCATTTTATTAAAAAAAACTCCTCCAAATCGACATATGTCACTGTTTTTATATATATTACATCATCATTTTCTATAATAGTAATTTCTTCTTCTTCCTCCTCTTCCACCTTAATATCTTCCACTGCAATTAATAGGTCCCCATTTTTCTTTTCTGTTCCCACTGCAATTAATAGCTCCTCATTTTTCTTTTCTGTTTTCACTACAATTAATAGCTCCTCGTTTTTCTTTTCTGTTTCCACTGCCATTAACAGCTCCTCGTCTTCAATTTTCTGTTTATGAATTTAGACGAGAGTTTGAAATGGAATTTAAACTCAATTAGGGGAGTTTAATTTATATCGGAAGTATTTTTAGAAGGAAGTAAATTTTTCGAATTTTAAGTACATATTACATGTTATTCAGGGTACATATTACCCTTCCCATTATTTAATGACGTCCCGTCATTAGGACTTGCTTTCCCTTGGGTTTTAAAGTACTTCAAAATTTATCTACTATTTGTCCTATAAACTTTAATTGATATTGTATTATTTTATACCTTATTTAAGCTTAATCAGGAGTTCTTAATTTTCTGTATTGCTTTTCTTATTTTATTATATATCCTTTTCTAAGGTTCCTCTACCGGACTCAGATTATCTATGGTTACAGCCTAGCTACTACACAAAAGATTTTTTTTTTTTTTTCTACATCTAACACTGATAACTCCTACATTTCCAACGCTGGTGAACCATGATAAGGCTATTAGGCGTGGAATAGCGGCGGCCTTTGGCCCCCGCAGTTGCAAGTAAACTTGCTATATTCAGGGCTTGTCCAGAAATAACGGTATATATTGGAGACTCTGAAATCAACATCCAATCATAAATGATCATAGATGAGTTCACTTCGCCCCCTTCACTATTTATATACATTGTGATGAGAGCGTGGTTTTTCATATTCATGTCACGTATTTGCGCCACTACTGTACGGCTTGATTCTTGGTTAATGGCACCCACTAAATAAATAACTCGGCTATCATGTAATTTCTCAGACAAAGTGTCAAACGGGTATGTCGTTTTCTGTTGTCATTTTCCTTTCTTAGTTTGGATGATATCTGTTTCGTGACGTTTTTCTCAGCATGACTTTGCCATAATGCTTTGAGAAAATTCCATAGGCTTGGTAGTTCATTTATCATTGCGTAATAACCATCATAAAGTTTTCCTTTCCCCGTAGTCAATAATTTAGGGTTTTCCATAGATTTCATTGCAGTAAAGTCTCTCGATAAGTATTCAATATTATTCGCTGACCTTTTCTTTCTGTCTTCTTTGGTGCTGGTGTCTAGTGCCATGTCAATTTCTGCCATTTTCTTATGAAAGTCATCTATTACGAATTTTTATTTTAGTCTGACATCACATAAATAAAGAAAAACGAGCAAAAATGGGGTTTTTATAGGCCAAATGAAAATACTGAAAAAACAAAGCGAATATTTCGAGAGGACAAACGCCTCTCTTCTTCAGCGCGAAACGAAATATTGTATCCAAGGAAAGTGCTGAAGAAAAAAACAACAAAAAACGAACGCGGAGTATTAACTCAGCACTCTAGTTCAATTAATAACACACTTAAAAAGCGGAAAAAAAAGAAAATTTTGACTCTGCCCTTGCAGAGCACATTTTTGAAAAACAAGACCATACTATTTTGTTTAATCAAGCTAGCCTTATTTCGCATGACAAAGGTATTGTCCAGCACTACAGAGAAGCTGTTGAAATTTATAAATACCAACATTTAGATCTAGCTTTAACCAGATTCCGGTGATATAAGAATAAACGATTCATATTTCGGTTTTCTCAAAAGAGAAGCCGATACTTTAGTAATCCCTGAAATAAACCTTGAACCACTTTCCCAGTCATCTAATCAAACACGTGAACAACCCCTTAGGTCTCAAAGGGTGTCTGCAAGAACTGAATTAATTAAAATCCGAAATCAGATGGCATAGTTCTCCAACTTATTTAATTGCTGGTTCGTTTTGTTTTTGAATGAATGAATTGCTTCCTTTTCTTTGTCAGTTGTTCGCTAGTATTCGTCGATGGTAGTTCTTATTTTTTTGAATTTTGTGCAAATCGCGGATATTGGCGAATAACTCGCTTTTATGGTTGTTAGGTATTTGGTTTTAATTCATTTAATTTTTGGCTTTTATTGAATTTTATTCATCTTATAAGTTTTTGGTTTTTTCTTTGGTTTTTTGGTTCTTTTAGCATTGACTTTCCGCGTTTGTTTTTTGTTGTTTTTTTTCTTGGGCACTTTCCTTGGATACATTATTTCGTTTCGCGCTGAAGAAGAGAGTTGTTTGTCCTCTCGAAATATTCGCTTTGTTTTTCCAGTATTTTCGTTTGGCCTATATAAACCCCATTTTTGATCGTTTTTCTTTCTTTATTTGATTTTAGTTTGGGGATAACTGGAATTGGGAACTCTTTATTATCTTTACTATGCATTATTTTACTGGTCTGTAATCCTTTATTCGACCTTAGGAATTGAAATATCGATTCTTTGAGCTCATTCGTATTTTTCTCTAGTCTTGTTACTTGTTGAAACAAGGTTTAAAGGGTTTGGGGTCCAATTTCATAAAAAATGTTCCATGCATTATGGCTGGCTAGCAGTGAATTTTCATACTTAAATATTACTCCATGTTTTACAATATCTTGGGCTGCTGCGTGAACAACGAGGATTATGATGATATTCTTAAGCCTCATCTTTTTGTTTGTTTCTAGAATTAATTTGTCATTAATTTTACTTTTTTTTCAAAGATCGTTTATTTACTATTTTATTTTTTTTTCAGAATAGTTTGGGCGTTTTAACTTTTAACTTGGGCTATTTTGTTATAATAATTTATATTAATTTTATTTTTGTAATGTTTTATGGCATTGGCCAAACAAAACTGATTTGTAAGCGTAAAACAGAATTTTTGTTTATGAACAATATTTTAGGATTAGAAATGTTATGGAAGTCCTAGCTTAACTCTGGTTGTGATATGCCTTTATGACTGGTTGAGATATGCCTTAAAGGCTTAGTTAATGATTACTATACAACTTATTTTTATATTATATTTTCGAGTAAGCAACATATAAATAAGTAAGCAAGCAACATATAAATACGCTGGTAACCTATTTTTATTATAAACCTCTTAATAAGATTATTTTCGTTATTACAACTAGAATTATTGGAATTTGCTCCAAGACAAAATAATCTTTATATATGAGATTAATTTATTCCAGTTACATATTCGTATTACTGATAACTAATAGATAGTTATCTAGGTGCTAGGTAAATGCTAGGTAGTTATCAATCCGTAGGGTTATTACTCCTCTAAGCATTGAGGTGAATGTATGATTTTAACTTTGCGTAAAATATACACTATTTCTTTAGTATTGATTCACTTGATTCACTATATTATTATTTTTCGAGACGGAAAAATTTCGAAAACAGATGTTATGGTGTTTTTAGTGAATTTATATTTTAAGACATTATTTTGATAATTTTATCTGTATACACGATTCTTTCCATATTCATCTACATTCAATTTTAATATTGACGTATCTTTCGGTAGCACATTACGTGTTTCTAACAACGCTAACATGGTATTAAGGCGATTAATTTCCCATGATGACACATTTGTGCTGAGGAACTTCAGTTCGAATACTGTGTTATTCTCATTATTCTTATCTGTGTCGATGTGCATCAAATAGACCAATAGATCGTTCGGAAGGTTTAGGTTTTTTAACGTATCTGATATATCTTTCTTTTTCATATTGTCACGTATTATTTTGCGACATCATTCAGCTAAGGAAAGTGGCTTATTTATGACTTTTACTACTCTAAAAACTAATTTTATGTACGGCGCATTACAACATTTTTGTTCGCGTACAATAATATCAAAACCAGGGAATACTTTGGATCCAAAATTTTCTTCTTCTTCAAAAAAGTTTAGTGCAATTTTCTTAATGTCATTATAATCTCGCGCGGTAACTTCCAATGTGTTAGATTTTATTTCGGGGTTTATGCCATCAAAGTTCCAGCAATTTTTATACAAACTTTTAAGAAAATGTTCTCCATTTAGTAAGTTATACCCTCGATCTATTAGAAGTGTAAGGAATCTAAGTGGCCATATTGTAGTGATACCATTTTCATCTTGAGTTTGCCATAGATTTTCTACGATAAATTCGGCAATTAGGGGATATTTGGACATTAAAATTTTTCTAAGAGAGTTCTGAATGTCATGGTAGCCACTAATCTAGTTCTTTCTACTGTTGTTAGCATTACTCGTGTAATGAAGCTATAATATACTAAACTTGCTATTATTCTTAAGATTACTCTATCTTCCAGGGAACTTCTAGGTGATTTTAGAAAGAAATGTAACTTGACGAAATTTAGTTCCTCTACTACTTTCACTAATACATATTCGCTCAATGATTTATTTATGTTTCTCATACTGTGACATTTTTTATGGGCAAGAAAACACTATGGAGACATATAATGTAATGTTTCTGATGTTAATTCTGGTTTATTTAGTTGCGGACAACTGGGAACTTTCTTCATGTTTTTTTTGTTGTTAATAAATTAATTATCTACCTAGTGGAGTTAGTAACATTCCATGCGGGTTATCTCTTTCCTTTGTCGGCGGGCCAGCAATGACTATACGCGCGAAACATCGTCCGAGGTCGGGGTATATCTAGAAATGTGTGGTTTTAATTTTAACGAATGATACATTATGGTTGAAACTAAGATAACTTGTTACTATCGAGGTTCCTATGGGGATTATAATTATTGGTGTAGGTTTAGAGTTTAGAATCTTCTTTTAATTTTCTTGTTATCATTTTTTAGAGGCGTCTCTTTTTCTGGGGGGGGGGGTAGACATGGGTACTGTAATGAGGGTGGAAAAGACCGCACTAACTGTACCGTTATTGTTTTAAGATTTTCGCTGACTTGTGCCGCTACGATTACCTCGTGCCGCTAAGTTGATATAAACTTGTGCCGCTAAAGTCTGTGCCACTTGTAATGGGGGGAAAAGGGATGAGTATGATGAGGGGGTAGAAAAATGACCGCGCCACTCCCTATGGGAGAAAATAAAATATATTAAGTAATAAGTTAGAATTGCCTTGTGGGGTGATTAATTAGGCTGGGGAGCCATCAATCCAGGAGCGTAATCATACTTCGTAGGGTTATCAGATTCCTTGGGAGTGCTACCAATGGAGATATTTGAACTAGTTATCTACTTTGCGGTGAGATGCAGGCATATAAGTAAAACAAACACAAATAGAAAAGTAATAGGTTTATTAGACTTACTTGTCAGGTATAAAGCAACATATATATATAAGCAATACTTCAGTTTTAAACGTACATACTGAATAATCTTTCCTCCGACCTTTCTATGATCTTAATCATAATAATAATCTGTGTTAGAATGCCTGAAAAACACTTTTTCACTACTATATAACACGAGTCTTGATTCTGTGCGTTAAGAGCTATTTTGCCATAGGCCCAACTCCTCTTGGGGGGCACCCTCCTTCATCCTTATGCTGACAAAGTAAGACCATTATGCTGACAAACTACCCAATAGTTGTTTCGCAATATTTAGATCATTAAATGCCCACATTCCTAATAGAACCTCCAAACTAAGTTTCAAACAATGTCCCACTATATTTGTCGAAAACTTCCGCGAAATTCAAATCGATCTCATTAGCTTTTTACTTGCAAAAAACCCGTAGTTTTTCGCTTTTCAAATCTGTCAATAACGTCTGGAAATGTTCAAGTCTCTTTTGTTTTGTAGAACAAAGAATGTGAAGTTTTACAGAGTACAACAGAGTATTCTTGAAATTCTTCAAGCTGGTATTCGAAATTAATCATCTTTTACTTGGTACTTTTTAAAGGGATATTTGGCTGAGAATAAAATGCGGTTTTTCTTTCTTTGTTTATGAATTTAGACGAGAGTTTGAAACGGAGTTTAAACTCAATTAGGGGGAGTTTAATTTATATCGGAAGTATTTTTTGAAGGAAATAAATTTTTCATATTTTAAGGACATATTATTCACGGTACACACAGGATACCTTCAAAAAATTAAAAAAAAAACTAATTGCCGACATCGATCCGAAAAAGAATAAACTCAAATAGTTGATAAATTTGATGTGTTTTAATTGCAGACTGAAAACCAGAAACACTTCTCATAGAGGAACTTATAGTCATTCCTGTACCATATCCACGGGCCCCAATGCCCTTACCCCAATTTTTCATCCCCTCTAGTGGAGATATCAAGGTATATGGTCATTCTACATTGAATAGAGTAATACAATTTCAATATAATATTGAATTTATACATGTTATAACAAATATTTATAATAACATTATATTTGATTTATTATTATCCATATCCTCCTTATTTTTCCTCACTTCTTCATTTTCTTTTGTAGTCATCTTTCGTCGCATTACATTATGATAATTGTATATACCACTAATCATCCAAACTTCAATGTAGCCATCATTGGTATAATACGTAAAGTCATCATAATATAATTTTCTACCTAGAGAAAAGAAGAACCATTATAGATAAAAAAAATGTTGTTCTAGCATGATTGGAAGCATGCTTGTTTTCAATCTTCTAAAGAATCTTAGGATTCTCTGCTAGTATAAGCTCGAGCAGCTAATGATTAACCCTGTTTTGTCATGAAAGCACAAGCGTCTAAATTAGTGTTGTGAAAAATACCAGTAAGCAAACAAATACATAATGTTTTGCCTTGGAAATAAAATGATTGACTGCTAATACTTATTAAATAAAGTAATTATTTTCACATATGGAACACATTTCTTACATTGACATGGAAAATCAAGATTAAAAAAATAATTACATGTGCGTTTAGTGCAAAGCCCACATCCTCAGTGTGTTAACTAATAAAGTTTACTAACCCTCACTTTTGCATATTTGTGAAAATGTGTTGAGAGAATTATGGTCTAACTTAAATGATTTCACATATGATTATTCCAAGATTTGTTGTGAGTCACAATTGTATTAATGCATAGAAAAACAAAATTCTTTAGCTAATGATGAAGTTCCACTGATATTCCCCAATCAATTTAAAAAAATATCCTTGAGGTCCATTCCCCTTATTACTGACAATGTCGGGGAAATTTGAAGCACAAGGATTGTTAAGTCATTTGTAATTACCTGACGGCTTAGAGTAGTGAGATATTGCCGACGGATAAAGGAAATTCATATCCAGAAAACTGTGGAGGCATTGAAATTTGATTCTCATTATTACAAATGAAGTAAAAACAAGATATTAAATTAGCTTCATTTCTTCCTAGATTGAAACTTTTATTCTAATGACGATAAGCTCGAAGTCTCTATGACTGGGCTAAGAACGAATTGATTTCTTCTTAAGGTTCATTTTTTATTTGGTTTTTAGGTGTAAACTTAAACCTTTTCCCGCAACATTTTTTAGGTCTTGCCGGGGTGCCACGCCGCTATGCAGATTAATGACATTTGCTATGCATTTGTGATATTTGAACCCTTTGCATTGGCTTTAGGCGGGGGGGGGGGGGAATTGCTGGCTAAAAATCCATAGTATTTTTCATTAAGGTTATATAATTAACTTGAAATGATATTGTTGTGTTCTTTACCAGCGGGGTCTATATTTATTATTTCGTTCCATAGTTTGGTAATTTCCTGACTTTATTTTTCTCTATTTTCTTTCATATTGCCTATATTTCCCTTTATTGAGTTATTTTGTATACTATTCATGCTTGTTCTTTTTTCTGATGGGTAGATGAATTTCGTATTGGATACATCCAATAATATTTTATTTGTCTTTAATTAGTTACAACCTATTATTGCCTCTTTGAAATTTCTATTGTATTTGCGTAGTATTAGATGTATATACCCTTTAAGGTCTAAACTATATCCCGTTACACTTGATAAGCTTAACATCAGTCTGGGGCGATCTGTTTCGCAAAAGGCATCAGGTAGGCGTGGGGGACTTAGTAGCCAAGACTAGTAATGGCTATTCCCATCACCAAAAACGTGTATTAGGTGTTTTGCCAAAGTTCTTTGTTGATGTTTGGTTTAGATTCTTCAAACGTTGGTATATCATGAATTATTGCGCCCCAATAAATAATGAACAGTATTCCGGAAATTGATATTACCTGAAGCGATAGTGGAAGTCCAAAAGATCTGAACAATGGCTCTACGATGAATGAAAGAACCACAGTGGCCATTGGGGTACCACCTGATAAGATCTCACTGATCAATCCATGGTAGCGGTGAAAATTGTATGGCAGCAAAACCATAGTTGGGTAATACAGAAGGGTAAGACCTCAAAAAATTAAGGATAGTATAGTAAATAAGGAGGTGCATTCTGTAGTAGAAAATTCATTTTTATATACATTTCCCTCGGCTATTTTACTTGATGGTATACTTGTGTTAAATCTAGGGAAGTAAATACCTTGTTTTTATTTGAGATGGAATCTAGGATTTCATCTATTCCAGATAGGGGAAATTTGCCACTAACCACTTGTCTGTTCAAGGCTCTATAATTTACAACCAATCTAAGGTTGTTATTTTTCTTTGGTACTAGAATTACGGGTGCGTAATAGGGACTTATGCTGGGTCTAATTATTCAGGTAGTGTAAGGAATCTTGAGCTTATCTTGATCAAGTAATTTTTTGTGGGTTTCCTCGTGTAAGATCAGTCGGGGGCTTCGCCACCTGGGCATAGTTTCGTATGAATTTACGGAAATAGCCCATCAGTCCGAAAATTCCTCTTAATTGTTTAATGGTTTGAGGGGGTTTCAGATTTTTAACTGATTTTACTTTCTCGGGATCTGGTGGTATTTGGCCTTGTGTTACTATTACTCCCAAAAATTTAATTTTTGATTTTAGTAAATTTACTTTCTCCGGTCTGCATTTTAAATTTCCTTCACTGAATTTTCCGAATACTTTAGCTAGGGTAATCAAATGGTCCTTGACATTTTGAACCATACAATTCACGTCATCAAAGAAATGAACTATGTTATTTAAGCCTCTTAGTCAATGCAGTAAAAGGCTGCATAATGTGCTTGAGCTCGTTTTTAGTCCATATGGCACTCTTAAATATTCTTTTGCACTACTACTGACTTTTGTATAGTCTGCCACTTTTCCAAATATGACACAACCAACTCTAGACGTGAAGGCAATACTGGTCAGATTCAACTTAGCATCACTGGTTGCCGCGATTTGTTTCGCAAAAGGCACCAGGTGGGCATAGGGGATGTAGTAGCCAAGACTGTAAATGGCTATTCCCATCACCAAAAACGTGTATTGAGGTTTTTTTTCCCAAGTTCTTTGTTGATATTTGGTTTCAATTCTTAAAACGTTGGTACATCATGAATATTTGCGCCCCAATAAATAATGAACAGTATTTCAGAAATTGATATTACCTGAGGTAATAGTGGAAGTCCAAGAGATCTGAACAATGGCTCTACGATGAATGAAAGAAATACAGTGGCCATTGGGGTACCAGTTGATAAGATCTCACTTATCAATCCATGGTAGTGGTAAAAATTGGTATGGCAGCAAAACCATAATTGGGTAATAAAGAAGGGTAAGACCTCCAAAAAATAAAGATAGTAAGGTAAATAAGGAGCTGCTTTCTGTAGTAGAAAATGCAGTTTTATATACATTTCCCTTGGCTATTTTTACTTGATGGTATATTTGTGTAAAATCTTGGGAAGTAAATACCTTGTTTTTATTTGAGATGGAATCTAGGATTTCATCTACTCCAGGTGGGAGAAATTCGTTACTAACCACTTGTTTGTCCAAGGCTCTATAATTTACAACCAATCTAAGGTTGTTATTTTTCTTTGGTACTAGAATTACGGGTGCGGAATAGGGACTTATGCTGGGTCTGATTATTTCATTCCTCTCGAGTTCCTGGAATATATTTAATATTCAGTCCTAATGTTTTTATGATATACGGTAAGGTTGTTTTGCGACATGTAATCCTGTAGTTAGTATTATGTGTTCGTAGAATGGGATTCGGCCTATGTCATCTTCAGATGTGGAAAACATCTTTAAATTGCCAGAATAGCTTGCATAATTTTGTTTTAATGAGATATTGGTGATAATTCTTAAGTTAAATTTTTCAAGAAATTGAGTTTTGGATAGGGGGGTACTAGTTGTTGTGGGTATTTATATTATTTACTAAGTTTTCCCCATTTTCTTCCAATTATTTATGTCCATTTTTGATACCACTTTTATCTAAACTAAGCATGTCCCTGTTTTAGGGTAACCGAGTCGTTTTCATGGGTATTGGTTATCCAAATGTAACCTTCTCCCTTTTAGTAATTTATAATCTGTTCTTTGCGTGCTAAGTTTTTGGGGATATCTTCTAATGGTGAAGCCACCAGAATTTCACTTTTGTCGTTAGTTGGGTCAAGCATTTGTGATATTTGAACCATTTGCATTGACTTTGAGGGGGGGGGGGTCGTGCTAAAAATTCATGGTATTTTTCATTTAGGTCACTATATAATGAACTTAAAACGATATTGTTTTGTTCTTTACCAGTGGGTTCTATATTTATTATTTCATTCCATAGCTTCGTAATTTTCTGAGTTTATTTTTCTCTATATTCCTTCATATTGCTTATATTTACCTTTATTGAGTTATTTTGTATACTATTCTGGCTTGTTCTTTTTTCCGACGGGTAGATGAATTTCGTATTGGTTACATCCAATAATATTTTATTTATCTTTAATAAGTTGCAACCTAATTTTGCCTCTGAAAATTTCTATTATATTTGCGTAGTGTTGGATGTATGGACCCTTTAACGTCTAAATTATATCCTTTTACACTTGATAAGCTAGGGCATATATTGCTTAGTCGTCGTTTCATATAATTTCGCAATTTCCTGAGCACGAATGTGTTCATTACATTTACCGTTGCTCCCGAGTCTACGAGAGTCCCAAAATAAATATTTGCTATACTAAATTCATTAAATATTCACAATATTTTGTTTATGGCTGCACTTAAATATGGTATAATCACTGGTTGGGAACTTTAAAAAATTCTGCCACCAAATTTTAGTCCTATGCGTTTTGGAGGCTTATATCATTTCCCCGAGATGCGCAGCTGTAGAGTGTTGGCTCGTTCGTCTTTCATTTGTTTGGCTATTATAATAATAATTTTAATGTATTTTTAACCCGCTAAAGTAACAAACGCGGAGTATAAATAGAAGAAAAAATTGCATACAAAGCGACTAAATACACAGAAATACACAATAAAACATTAAATATTCAGTAAAAGCACGCAATTAATGAAGGAGGCGGACAAACCCATGATGATCTAGGAGAGCCTTTAGTGTCTGCGGGGGTTTGTCAGCAAGCCCAACTAGCTTTTCAATTATATCTGGAAGGCCAAAAACTGAGACAAGGCTACGGTACCAGCACCACGGGGGCGAATAGAGTAGAAAACGCGAAAACCAAAAATAATCAGAACGTAATGACCGAATATCTTTTCGGCCAAGAATGGGATAAACACCAGAATGGAACGAAAGTGAATGATCAGTAAAAGCATAGTACAATTTGACAAGGATCTTCCTACTTTACCTCCCCCGATTGGCAACAGTTTTGGAGTAAGATACTTGGATCTTTTTCTTACAATTTGCCACGGCTTCGTCTTGGAGAGATTTAAGATTTTTAGCAATGTTAATGCCTAATCACCGAAAAGAAGAAACACACGCGACAGAAAAAGAAGCGCAATCTATAGATGAGTTCAATTACTGTTAAACGAAAGGTATTCGCATTTAAAGAAGTTCAGTGATAGACCAATTTTACTAAAGTTTGTTGCAACTGTAGACACAGAAAACTTTTCTAGTCCTTCTAATTACAATTTTATCATCAGCTTACGCTATGTAAGAAAGTTAACCGCCTGAGAAATGGAAGGGGAAAGGACTGCACCTTGTCTGACACCACGCCGGAATTTTAACCGGAACTGGAATTTTAGAATCAGAAATAACCCCTTCAGTTTTTATTCGCAGAAATGAATTAGCATACCAATAACGAAGGAGAAAAACCAGAGAAAGATTAATGCCGTGACCAAAAAGGGAGAATAAAACTTGTGGGTGGGTGACGCTATCAAAAGCCTTGGAAAGGTCCAAGGCGATGGAGTTCATATTTCTTTTTAGTCGCGTCAATAAGAAGATTATTATATTGCCCATTTTTTCGGTCATGGAGTAAGAGAGTATCAGGTGAAAATACTTAAGGACTATAAGCAGCAAAAGGCAGTTTCATACCTGACAAGCCAGTGGCTCCAACCACTAGAAATATGCTTCAGTATTGACTCTTCTCACGCTTATGTGCAAGCAAAGTGCCATCTAAGTCAAAGAGTGACTTCTGAACTATACAAATGCTGGGCATTTATTGAAAAAGAGGCTGGCAGTACAAAAGGAGCATTTTTTATATGCATTACTGGGTAAAAAACTTTCTTATAGGCTATCAATTTTCCTACTATCCCATGTAGCACAAGCCTAGGCTCAAGTATTAAGTTTTCTTGATCTCAAATAGGCTAACTTGTTGGGCTATTAACTACGACGTTGGTAAAATTGTAGGAAAGTGGTTTTTCCAAAAGAAATGTCTTAATAAATTTGTAGTTGAAGCCCAAGTACCATAAAGTAGCCTATGTAATCTGACATTTATTTTATGAGGCTATTTTTTCCTTTGGTTTGCGGTGAATCTTGAATTAAATTCTTTCAAATCTAAGCTTATTATTTTTCCCAGATATTCTCAATCTTACCCTAATATAAAAGAAATCGGGACCTTTTTGTTGATTTATATCTAGACCTCATTGTGGTTTTGTATATTTCCTAGGAATTCTGGTGAATTCAAAACCATAAAACCATAATCATTTAAAAACCGTAATCATATGCTCAAGCTGAATGTGACAAAAAGTCTTGTTGGTTTTTGTATTTTTTTTTTCATTGATTCAACTGGTGGCTCATTATCTACTAATATGGATGTCTTGCCTTCTGTCTTCTATATGTCTGCTTTCTTCCATCGGCAAGAGTGCCAGAAATGCTATTAAAAAGACAATTATTTCTTTAAGCGTCTTATAAATCTTTGGTCTGTGCATATTGTGCATTCTCTGTAGTCCAACGGCAACTGCCAGCTGTTTTCAAGAGTCCATCCTTTGTTTTTAATATTTCATCTTATGCTGTTTGAAATGCTAGTGATGTGAGAAATATCTTCTGTTTCATGTTTATATATTTTGAAGTTGGAGTAGTTGGCTGGAGGTTGGCCTATAATGATCATATTCATATTATTTTGAAGATATGAGTGTTGCAGTCTGGGTTCTTGCATTGTGTGGTACTAAAGTTATTAGGAGAATAGAGGTTACTGATTAATTTAAGGATGTATTTTTGATTTTGTCCTTTCTTTCCTGTTCCCTGGCCACAGCAACTTTTGTGGTGACAGGGGTATGCTTTGTGATTCTAATAAATATTTCTAACAATCCAAGCTGAAATTGGATTACATTGTTCATTATGAGAAAAGTGACCATAATATATGGAAATATCCTAAAATGAGGTGGTCAATGGAGCATGGCTAATTTTATTTGTTTAGGATCTTTCCTTCACAAGAACAATAACTAAATATATACCAATTCTCAATTCATTTTTTTACCATATAATCACTTCTGTTACAATTGATTTAAACTCCCAAATATGCTAGTAGGCTATCTACAAATGTTCACTAGTTTCAGGAATTTGTAATTATTACAAGCATAGAGATAAATTTGCCAAATATCAAATATAGCCTAGGGTTACATATTACCTCATTAGCAGGGCAGCTGGGATATAATTCACACAGCAGCAATTATATTTAGGGAAAACATTGACTGATTTATTTAATTGTATCTTTTTGTTCTTGTGGACTATGAGCAAAATTCAACATTTTCTTATGTCTTATAAAGTACCACCAATCTGAAGGTTTAAATTTTAATCTGGGAATGCCTTTTCAAGTATCCTTGTTGATCCCTTTATGTTATAAAAGCAAAATTCGTAAGAATTTATTTTCTGCTATAAGGCTAACATAACTGTTTCAACCATAATATGAGCATTTTCTCAAAATGCTTTTTTATTAGCTGATTAAAAAAACTTTTGAATTATGTACCCATGTATTTAAGTCACGTATTGTAGCCAAGATATGGTGAAAGAGTGAAGAAGTTTTTTTTTCAAAGGCCTGAAATATATGGTATCATGTTTCAAACTCTTTACTTGAGATAAAGATCTGTTTACAGACTTGGTATTTTATTTGAAATTTTCTTTTAAAGCCACAATTTCCTAACGCTACTTTTCCTTTTAGTTATGATAAAAGATTTAATCATGTCGGTGCATTGCTTTTATGCCTCTATTTAATGTGGATTTCATCCCACATAGAAAGAACTGTGACAGATCAGCCTTGTCAGTGAAATTTAAAAGGGCAAGGATTTGAAATGACTTCCTTTGTGGTAAAGTTTTTTTACGGTATTAGGGTGATGTTTTGGTTTTTGCCTTTATTTCTCCCTTATAGATGAGATGAACTATGGCCCTAAGGTAATTAAGCTTTGGTAGCGTGCCTTAGGCTATGACCTGACTAATGAAGTGTACCAGCCGGAAATAGTTAAGTGAGTAAATATAGAATTTAGGTAGGTTGGTTAAAACCCAATATTTTTATTCAGTTAACATACGCCAGCACGGCATTTGATAATATATATATTCTGCGGGGACTGGTGGTCTCAGGGAGACAACAAGTATAAAAAAAATCTACAATAAGATATAATACAATAAGATACCTACACCTAAAATAATCCGACAATATTCCAAGGTATTTCTAAATCAACGGAACAGAGGTCAGTCTGGCATAAAATTAGCATTTAGTAACTACTTCTTATCGGGGCCCACTGACGCACATAGCAAGGAAGTGGTGATTTCTCAACTTTCTATTCAGCATACACATACCAGGATGTTTTCCTTGTCTTAATAAAAAATGGTATTTCGAAACTTTGTATTGTGCCTTAATAATTTTATTAAAATCCCAGATTTGACTTAATTAGAAAGCGTCACCACAATATTTCCTATTTTGAGAAGAGTTGCCCCCAAGTCTCAATATTTTACTTTTAAAACAACTGAATTTTGTACATTGTTTACTGTCATCTTTGGGTCATTCTGTGCTTATATCCCTCAATGAGTTTCTTTAGGGTCATGTTTATGGCCAATATATGCCATGTCGTTTCTTCGAAGGATATCAGTTTTTGGAATGTATCCTTGTTATTCTGTTTTCTCTCTTTTTTTTGTCTTTAGGACTATAAAATACTCTTTCCACCCTAATTCTTATATGCATATTCTATTTTAGTTTGACCCGCAGTGGCTTAAGTATTATATTAGTGTTTTTGCTTAAATTGCATTTAAAGTTATATTAGAAACTATTTGATTAATTGAGTTTATATTTAATTCCTATTAATAATTAAATTTATCTGGGTGATGTGGTTGATTTAATATTTATCTTCCTGGCCTAGAAATGCCTTGGATAAATTATACATAACAATTTTGGTTTTTAAACTTTCACATATTTTTCCAATACAAAGCATTTTCAAAAATTCTTTAAATAATATAAAGCCATTTAGTCTACGTAACAGTTTGTTTGATATTTTCTAGACCTAATTTAAGTTCTGATTTTATCTCACTTTATGATGAACTGGTAGCAATGTTCTGTAATACTGCATAGTTACCAAAATATTAGTGAACTAGTTATAGTTTGGTTTCTGATGGTGTGAGCTGTTTGTATCAGGATAGAATTGAACTGGCTTTGAAATTTGCTGCTTTCCAAAAATGCGTCAAAAAATTGATTGAGAAATGGATCCGAAAGGATGTCACGAAAAAAAATACTTTGATTTACAAAAAAAAACTAAGGCTGTATCTAAAATAAATATTCACATTAGAATACACATAAAGCATAAAGTGTTACATATATAGTAAAAGGAAACACTCAATTTTGTATATATCTAGTTCTGTTTCGTCGATTTTGTATATATATCATTCTTCTTTTTTTAAGAGAGAGGTTAATTACTTTTAATTACTTTTCTGTCTTTTTACTTTAAACATGATATGCCGCTTAATTATAAAAATTATGTTTATTGCTGGCAATTTGTTGAATCATCCTTTTCAAGCTTAATATAGAATTATTAATCACTTAACGGATTATTACACAATAAAACAAAATATTTATATGTTTACTAGAAGTCACGAAGCTTAGATATGACATTAAACCATTATTTAAAACTTAAAGCATTTACGAAAAATAAAACACGGTATAGACTAGCATTGGAATTAATTCCAATTAGTGCTTTGTTAATTGCTTATAAAGTATTAATGCAGAATACTTCTTGAACGATATAAAAAGCAAAACAAAAAATATTCAACATATTACTTCAATATATATATTGATAATTTAAAATGATTTAAGTTACGTTTTTACATAACTTAATTAGTTAAGCACAAACAATAATTATGTACCCTTACAATTTATTTAGTCACTAAAATATTTATTTTTTGTACAACTTTTCAATAAGTCCATCAAGACCTTTTGATAAGTCTTAAACTGCAATTAAAATATTTACCAAAAAAATTCAACTCTAATAAATAGATTTGTACACTATAACTGAGAACTGGGATTAGCCGCTATTTAAGGGCTTGGCAACAGTTCTTACAATTCAAATTTATACATTTAAAATTTTATACGATAGCAATTCCATATTCATTATAGGTTTTCAACACACCTTAAAACTGTATATATTTTCTCAATAACATTTGTTACCACTAAATACATTTTCCATATACGACTATTTACATTTATTTTTTGCTTTTTTTAATCTTTGTTTTGCAACTTTGGTTCTATTTCGAACCAAATTGTGTCATTAACTGTTTTTAGCTTACTCTATGTCTGTTTGTTTATTCAAACTTATGACCTTTTTAATTCTTTTCGAATTTCAGTTACTTGAGACAGTCTTATAACGTTTTCGCCTATAATCTCTTTTTTTCAGCTTCAATGTCCCTTTTGGAACAAGGCTCCGCTTACAGCTTAGATTTGATATGCTCAAAATATAGCTAATCACTTTTTTTACCTCTAATGACACTATCAATTAACTTGTGCCTGCACTCTGAAGGTTTGCTTACCACAAGTTTCTTCCGGTAGCTCAATAGACATATCCAGGTTCTCT
Organism: Artemia sp. Qi Xiang Cuo; assembly: GCF_049724085.1. Taxonomy (NCBI): domain Eukaryota; kingdom Metazoa; phylum Arthropoda; class Branchiopoda; order Anostraca; family Artemiidae; genus Artemia; species Artemia sp. Qi Xiang Cuo. Next base: position 1,536,170 of record NC_142806.1, on the reverse strand, counting down.
TGTCCGACTGCTAATGATGCAAGTACTGTTATGAGGCTGCACACAGCAGCATTAATTTGTCATAGCCATACTTTTTGTTTGTGGCCACAGTTTTCTTTTGGGCTATTCTCTTATCAAACATAGTGGCCCTTCTGCAGAAAATATACCTTGCCTTCATGGCATATGGTAATTTATTTTTAGACATACAAGCGATCATGACTATTTTCACTTCAACTACCCAGCTTTTAGTGGTCTTGCCTTAAGTTTCAATTTCAACTTAGGTCCTTTAGGCTATTAATGTGCCTTCTTTTAATTGTTTATGATATGCTAGTCATTTTTTCGAAAGCGACTTGCACATGAAAGAGTATAATTTTCCCTCTCTCTACTTGGAGCATATCTCTAGTATTTCTATTTAATCTCGGCCAGAGTTACACCACTGTCATGGTGGCTCCCTAGTATAATATGCTATTTATTTTGTACTTATTTAGTACAAATATCTTGTACTAATCTCGTTCGGTCAGCTCAATATACACGTATAGCAGAGTCTAACCAACTCCCTTCAATTTCGTCTGGCTATATTTTTAACTATAACGCTTTTTTTCCTTTTTTTGATTATTTACTTCAATGAAGCTTAATGGTTTTTTTCAATTATTTTTCATCTTTTTCAGTATAATAGGTCTTCTAAGCCTATATTTATATGTTTCCTATTTTATTCACTAACTTTTACAAAGTTTTAACGCCGATTGCCATTCTACGGTCAATTTCATTATCTCCTTATTTTTAAGGGGGGGGGGTGTCTATTGTCGCAAATTGTATTTTTTTTGAAGTTATTTAAGTTTCTCTGTCCAAAAGTGTTTGTGTTCTAAAAATACTGTGTTTTTCAGTTGATATTTAGAGCACTTTTAGTTAAGTTTTGCGCCGCATTTTCTAGCCCTGACTTGTTCATTAAAAAATTTAATTTTTACGATATACTGGTTGCAAATTTTATTCTAGCTTTAATTACTATTTGATTTGCCGAATAAAAAGAGAAAATAATTCCCTTGGCAATTCCGAATAACTTTTAATGTGATTTTCATTATCTATGGTTTATTGATAAGCTTGAATCTTGGAAAATAATATGAATGAATTTCTGTTCATTACTGCGAGTTTTTTCGTTGTGTAATGTTATGTTTAATTTAAAACTAAATGAATGTGTTTATTTTGTGTTCGAGTGTCAACGGATTGGGAAAGGAGTGTTTGGGTTGGCACAGGTGACAACTAGTTGTTTAAACTAGGGATCTCCTGTGCCAGTTCGTTTTCTCAGATCCAATACATTGCTAGAGTTAAAATTATAATCTTGAACTACTGTGGTTTGCTTGTGACGATTGGGTTTATTTTGGCTAATTTTTAATGGATTTTGTCGTTGGCTTTTTTCTGCTTGGTAAGTTTTTAGGTTATAGCTTATTTTTATATTGCTTTCGGTGTCTTTTACCTAGCACTCTTTTGCTTTCTAAGCTTATTCTAAGTTTCACTTTAATCTTTATAGCGCTTAAATATTGTCTTAATTTTTTTTCTTTTTACCTTTTGTAATTAATAAGCAAAAATTATTAGCTTATTCTATAAGTATTTATTATAAGATTACAGCTAGCTTGTACATGTAGTCGACTTAATGTGAACTTTTAATTACTTTTAATTACTTTTCTGTCTTTTTACTTTAAACATGATATGCCGCTTAATTATAAAAATTATGTTTCTTGCTGGCAATTTGTTGCATCATCCTTTTCAAACTTAATATAGAATTATTAATCACGTAACGGATTATTACACAATAAAAAAAAATATTTATATGTTTACTAGAAGTCACAAAGCTTAGATATGACATTAAACCACTAGTTAAAACTTAAAGCATTTACGAAAAATAAAAAACGGTATAGACTAGCATTGGAATTAATTCCAATTAGTGCTTTGTTAATTGCTTATAAAGTATTAATGCAGAATACTTCTTGAACGATATAAAAAGCAAAACAAAAAATATTCAACATATTACTTCAATATATATATTGATAATTTAAAATGATTTAAGTTACGTTTTTACATAACTTAATTAGTTAAGCACAAACAATAATTATGTACCCTTACAATTTATTTAGTCACTAAAATATTTATTTTTTGTACAACTTTTCAATAAGTCCATCAAGACCTTTTTATAAGTCTTAAACTGCAATTAAAATATTTACAAAAAATTAACTCTATCAAATAGATTTATACACTATAACTGAGAACTGGGATTAGTCACTATTTACGGGCAACAGTTCTAACAATTAAAATCTATACATGTACAATTTTATACGATAGCAATTCCATATTCATTATAGGTTTTCAACACACCTTAAAACTGTATATATTTTCTCAATAACATTTGTTACCACTAAATACATTTTCCATATACGACTATTTACATTTATTTTTTGCTTTTTTTAATCTTTGTTTTGCAACTTTGGTTCTATTTCGAACCAAATTGTGTCATTAACTATTTTTAGCTTACTCTATGTCTGTTTGTTTATTCAAACTTATGACCTTTTTAATTCTTCTCGAATTTCAGTTACTTGAGACAGTCTTATAACGTTTTCGCCTATAATCTCTTTTTTTCAGCTTCAATGTCCCTTTTGGAACAAGGCTCCGCTTACAGCTTAGATTTGATATGCTCAAAATATAGCTAATCACTTTTTTTACCTCTAATGACACTATCAATTAACTTGTGCCTGCACTCTGAAGGTTTGCTTACCACAAGTTTCTTCCGGTAGCTCAATAGACATATCCAGGTTCTCTTGTCCGACTGCTAATGCTGCAAGAACTGTTATGAGCCTGCACACAGCAGCATTAATTTGTCATAGCCACACTTTATATTTGTGGCCACAGTTTTCTTTTGGGCTATTCTCTTATCAAACATAGTGGCCCTTCTGCAGAAAATATACCTTGCCTTCATGGCATATGGTAATTTATTTTTAGACATACAAGCGATCATGACTATTTTCACTTCAACTACCCAGCTTTTAGTGGTCTTGCCTTAAGTTTCAATTTCAACTTAGGTCCTTTAGGCTATTAATGTGCCTTCTTTTAATTGTTTATGATATGCTAGTCATTTTTTCGAAAGCGACTTGCACATGAAAGAGTATAATTTTCCCTCTCTCTACCTGGAGCTTATGTCCAGTATTTCTATTTAATCTCGGCTAGAGTTACACCACTGTCATGGTGGCTCCCTAGTATAATATGCTACTCATTTTGTACTTATCTAGTACAAATATCTCGTACTAATCTCTTTCGGTCAGCTTAATATGCACGTATAGCAGAGTCTAACCAACTCCCTTCAATTTCGTCTGGCTATATTTTTAACTATAACGCTTTTTTTCCTTTTTTTTATTATTTACTTCAATGAAGATTAATGGTTTTTTTCAAGTATTTTTCATCTTTTTCAGTATAATAGGTCTTCTAAGCCTATATTTATATGTTTCCTATTTTATTCACTAACTTTTACAAAGTTTTAACGCCGATTGCCATTCTACGGTCAATTTCATTATCTCCTTATTTTTAAGGGGGGGGGTGTCTATTGTCGCAAATTGTATTTTTTTGAAGTTATTTAAGTTTCTCTGTCCAAAAGTGTTTGTGTTCTAAAAATACTGTGTTTTTCAGTTGATATTTAGAGCACTTTTAGTTAAGTTTTGCGCCGCATTTTCTAGCCCTGACTTGTTCATTAAAAAATTTAATTTTTACGATATACTGGTTGCAAATTTTATTCTAGCTTTAATTACGATTTTATTTGCCAAAGAAAGAGAGAAAATAATTCCGTTGGCAATTCCAAATAACTTTGAATGTGGTGTTCACTATCTGTGGTTTATTTATAAGCTTGAATCTTGGAAAATAATATGAATGAATTTCTGTTCATTACTGCGAGTTTTTTCGTTGTGTAATGTTATGTTTAATTTAAAACTAAATGAATGTGTTTATTTTGTGTTCGAGTGTCAACGGATTGGGAAAGGAGTGTTTGGGTTGGCACAGGTGACAACTAGTTGTTTAAACTAGGAATCTCCTGTGCCAGTTCGTTTTCTCAGATCCAATACATTGCTAGAGTTAAAATTATAATCTTGAACTACTGTGGTTTGCTTGTGACGATTGGGTTTATTTTGGCTAATTTTTAATGGATTTTGTCGTTGGCTTTTTTCTGCTTGGTAAGTTTTTAGGTTATAGCTTATTTTTATATTGCTTTCGGTTTCTTTTACCTGGCACTCTTCTGCTTTCTAAGCTTATTCTAAGTTTCACTTTAATCCTTAGAGCACTTAAATATTGTCTTAATTTTTTTTCTTTTTACCTTTTGTAATTAATAAGCAAAAATTATTAGCTTATTCTATAAGTATTTATTATAAGATTACAGCTAGCTTGTACATGTAGTCGACTTAATGTGAACTCTTGCTGCCTTCTCATTATTATTATTTGCAATTCTCGTAGGAATTAAAGAATTATCATTTTTAAATCTTTTTTTTCAACACCCCCCCCATTTTTTTTTAATATATATATCAAAAGAATTGCCTTTTAATTCTAGTTCTGAATATGTATAATTCAATTAGTTTCACTACACCTATAAAATTTACGAGACAATAATTAATTCCTGTTATGAAACGTAATTTTCATTAGTCTTATCCGAAAACCATTTACGAAGTTTTGTTTCGTCCTGGAAACAAAACTAGTGAAGGAAGTTGTGATTTCACTTAGATCTGAGTTCCTTTTCCTCTGGGAACCTACGAATCTCTAGGCTATAATTTTTGAGAGTTTATTTTCTACGTCAATAATTTTTACTGACGAGATATATTATCAAGGAAACTTTGACGTTATTAATATAACAATTAAAGAAAAAATGTACATATTTCTTTAGAGGATCTTTACTCATTTTCTTTTTTGCCTTTATCCTCCGCATAAAACAGGACTTTTTTTTCAAAAGAGCTAATGTCTTTAGTCTCCGTTCCTCTTGACGTTTGGCCTGTTTCATTAGTGATTTAGCCAATTGTGCTGCTGAAAAAGGAACTTGCTGCTGTCTTTTTGGCTTCTTTACTTTTCTCTATAATTTTTCTCTTAAGGAGGTTTTATCTTAACGAGGGCCCAGGTTTAGTTATATCCGTTTCTGTAGAAGAATTATCGGTTTCACATTCTGTTAGCTCGCGTCTGGTAGATGGTGTTTGTTCCAAAAGCCATTTTTCTGTTAAGACTGTAGGCGAGTCTAGCGTATGAAATTCAGACAATTCTTGGGTTTCTTCCAATTTTTCTTCTTCCTTGGACTTAACCTCCGGTTTACTATCTCTTACACCAGTAGGTTGTTTTTAAACTCTTCTCTGTCGCGTTCATCGGCAGTAACCGATGGGCATTGAACATCTCCTCTTTTCTCTTGATTGTTGTAGAAAGTTTGTAGCCAAGACTGGGCTAAATATTTCTTCCATTTCTCCCAACTGTTGTGTTCGTTAAAAAGGTCATAGAATTCATATGGCCTTCTGATACATACTGGTGCAATTGTTTCATCTATTTCTTCATCTGAAGACATGGGCTCTGATTTCCATGGTTTTAAGAAAAATCCTTTTTTCATTCTATCATGGTGCCCTATTTCTTCCTTCTCGTTATACTAATGCTTTAGAACATATATTAATTTGCTTATTTTGTTTTTTTTTGTCATATTTTTCTTGTTGTTCTGTATTCGTATCTTCCAAATCGTCTTTAGCTTGTTTCATAGCTTTTTTCATACGCATAACCGTTTCTTCTTTATATTGGTCAAATATATTAATCATTTTGTATTTCATCCATACAAATTCTGGGATCACTTAGATGTTGTAAAAAATTGTGTTTCTTTTAAAGAACGTGAAAAAGCCGTATTTACTGCAAAAACTACGAATGCTAGGTGGTCATCCCAATTCTCTTTTTCCTGCCTCGTGTGTATCCCCAGCATGTAAGCTAATTCTATATGTTTTTGTCCAACTTTTCCATTAGCTGACGCCATGTAAGAATAGGTATACCAGTACTTTATACCTAAATTTTCTGTAATATCGTCTAATAATATGTCTCCAGAGCATGGCCCATTATCACTAAGTATAATTCGAGGGTAAATCTCGTGTTCGAAAAATAGCCGGTTGACTAAAACCTTCGCAATAGTTTTTGCTTTTTTGTCTTTGATTGGGAAAGCGTATAAATATGAGTCGAAAATATCAACTATGGTTAATATACACCGATTTCCTTTACTGGTAAACCTCCTCGTGTTCACCAAATGTTTATAGACATCAATTTTCCCACCCCTGAAGGGGCTGGGTATTGACCTAATTCGGCCTTAGGCTTCTTTAGTGGCGACTTTTGTTTGGCACACTCTTAATAGCCTTGTATGAAAGTTTTTTTTGGTACATTTTGGAAAACAATATTCTCTTTTATTCTACCTATAGTTTTCGCTTCTCCCATGTGACAGCCACTGGTTGCGTGGGCCATCTGTAAAATTTCTCTCCAGCGATTTAGAATTACTGGAATAATTTTTAATTCATTTTTTCTATATTCTTGTGGCACTCTGTAATATCTTATCAAAAGATTTTTACTTTCATCCCGATCAAAATTATCTAAGTCCTTCAAAAAATGTTTGAAATGTTCCGGCAGCTCTGTTCCGTTTAGTAAAAAGGATTTCATGGCTGCACAAAAATCATCTTTATCTTGATGATTCGAAATATTTCCATTAGATAGAGTTTCCACCCCGCCCAGTTCATCTTGGATAGCGGTTATCAAATTTCCTTCCCTATTTGGGCTCCGTGACAAATAGTATGTTAGAATGTTTGTACTCCCCTTTATATATATTGGGGTTCATGATTATGCTTAAAAACGTAGTATCCATCTTGACAGCCGTGCTAAAGTATTTTGCAAATATTGGCGCCTTTAATAATAGCCTTTTTATTTCATTCAGCGCTTTTATTGCGTCCGATGGACATTTGAATTTGCCTGATTTTTTCAAAAGGTTGGTCAAGGGTTGTGCTATTGTCGCATAATTTCTAATATATCGTCGGAAATAACTTAACAAACCACAAACTGATCTGCAGCTTTTTTTATCTTTTGGTGGTTGTAATTGCTCTATGACCGTAAATTTTTCCGGATTCGGCAAAATAGTACCTTGGTTCATCAGATGTCCAAGAAAAACTAGTTTTGGTACTACTATTTTAATTTTTCTGGTTTTAATTTTAAGCCTGCTTTTTCAAATTTTCCCAGTATTCTTTTATGTCCAATTAAATGATCTTCCAGGTTTTCGGTAAACAAAATTACATCATCTAAGTAAGCCAAGGCATCTTTTTTCCTTTCTGGTTCGTTATCTTTTAGCACCAAATTCATTAGTTGACTAAAACAGCTTGGACTAAATGAAAAGCCAAAAGGCATAAGTTCAAATGTAAACGTTCTTCCATCACCTAGGATTACTGTTGCCTTGTGTTTTGTTTCTGCGTCTAAGGCTATATGTCAATATCCTGCTATCAGGTCAAAACTAATGTAGTATTTTGAACCTCCCAGAGGATCTAATATCGTATCAATTTGGGGTAATTTCATAATATCATTTACTGTGACTGCATTTAGTGCTCTAAAATCTATGCATAATCTCCATGTTTTGTCTTTTTCTGACTGTTACCAGTGGAAAACACCACTCGCTAACACTCTTTAATTATACCCTGTTCTTCTATTTCCTTTATTTGGTCGTCTAACCATTGTCTTAAATGATAAGGTGTTTTATACGGTGATTTTGTAATTGGAGAGCCCCGTGTTGGTATTTTGTGCGTGATTAAGTGAGTTAATCCGTAATCCGCTTTGTGTCTTGTGAATGTCCATCTAAAGTCCCAAAGAATATTTCCCACCCGGGATTTTATATTTTCCGGTAAATGTTCTAAATTAAATTGTTGAAAAAAGTCAGTTTTTGTCATTCCATACTTTTCGTCCGGTTGCGGTTTCGACGACATTTGCTCGTGGCTAGTAACATTTACGCTTAATTCCAAGCTGCCTAGTAATTTTTTTTTTATTTGCAATCTTTTCTGTCGATCCTATTGCTAATTGATTTAGATTTACTTTATTATTACTTAAGATTTGAAAATTTTAAATATGTGATACCTTTTTCAATTCTTATGATTCGATTTTCCACGAAAATTGTGGGATATTCTTCGAGAGTGTACTTCTCTATCATGGCATCTATTGTTTTATTCTTTTCTTCATTTGTATTTAATGTTGCTAACACTTGAGCTGATGTTCCCCTTTTATTGGGATTTTCCCGTTTATTTTTAAGTTATAATCCGAATCGTCACTCTCTTTATCTGTTGTTATGCAAACTTGCCTATTAGTTTCGTTTGGCTGGCTTATGGTTTTTTTTATCAGTTAGGGGTTCTCATACAATCCCATATTTTCTTATAGCATCTACTCTTAGAATACAAGGAAATGGAAATACAATGAAGTATTTGAATGTACACTGTTTGCAAAAAGTTTTTGGGGTTATCCCAGTTTTCTTCAGCGTTGCTATTTTGACCCGGGGTGTTATTTACCGTTGGATTTCTAGGCCTAAATTCAAGAATATTATTCGGTGTTCGCCAAATATTATTTGTTCCCTGCCTTCCTAAATTTCTGCCTCCCTGCGTTCTGAACTGGAGTCTTGTATGCCTGGCCTTCTATATGTATTCTATGCCAGCAATCTGCCGCATAGTGATTTAGTTTTCCACAATAATAGAAATTAAACCTTCTCTTAAATTTTTGTTCGTTTCCTAGTTTCTACGTGGTGTATGATTACTTCTAAATATTCTTGATCTACCATTGTTGGTTCTCTAACTATCTGTCTTTTTTGGAGGTGGGTGGCCATATTTTCTATAATTATTAGCCGTTAACGACTCAAGGTCGTGGAATCTTTCAGCTTCTTCCCTAGACGGCGACCCTCTGCCTTCGTCACGCCTTTTTGGTTCATGATTTGGCTCCCCAAAGTTCACCCGCTTTTGTTCCCTTTCATATTGTACACTTCCTTGGGTTCCTGTGTTATTTATTGACATCTGTTCAAACTTTTTCATGGCCTCGTCAATTTTTACCTCTATTTTTACTAGAATTACAGCCTGTTCTAGATTTTTTGGTTTTTGTGATATTAGTCTTAATAGCTTTTTTGGTAACACTTGCGTAAAAGTATGTAATTATACTTTTTGTACCGTTTGGTCATTTCCGCCTTTATCTAACTGTAAGCATACAGACCGGCAAGTTTTGTCTGCATATTCCCTGATACTAGTTGAGGTATTGAATGCCACTACCTCTGTTCTTAGCCTCTCGGAAACACTCATTTCTATGAACCTTGTTTTAAAAGATTGATTCGATTAAATTTTTAATGTCTTTGGGCTCTGTTTTTTTAATTATGTCAGTGTTTAAGGGCGCTTCCCTTTAATCTAGCTGCAACGCATTGTTCTTTGGCCTTATCGTCAAATGACTCAGTTAATTCGTTGACAATTTTTTATTTTTCAATAATTTCATCGATATCTGAAACTCCCGCGTATTATGGTATAATTTTGACCATTTCAAACACCGTTGATAGGGTAGCCATATTTTGTTCTGGTACAGCCATTTTGTTTCAATCTGCAATTTTTATCTATACCTCTCGACACAGTTTTTGCAACCGCCACCAGCTTTGGTAAAGTGGTTTTACGGTGTTAGGGGGATGTTATGGTTGTTGCCTTTATTTCTCCCTTTATAGGGGATATAAACTATGTCCCTAAGGTAATTAAACTTTGGTAGCGTGCCCCAGGCTATGACCTGAATAATGAGGCGTACCAGCTGGGAATATTTTAGGGACTAAATTTAGATTGTAGATAGGTTGGCTATAACCCCGTACTTATATTCAGCTAACATACACTACCACAGGGATTGATAATATATATTTTTTGCGGGGATTGGTGGTCCCCAGTGAGACAAGTATAAAAAATCTACAATAAGATATAATACAATAAAATACTTAGACACTTACAATAATCCGACAATATTCCAAGGTATTTCTAAATCAACGGATCAGAGGTCAGTCCTTCACAAAGTTAGTATATCACACGCCGTTCCCATAAAATGTATCTTTTATACACTTCATCAACCACATTTTATCGGGGACCACTGACGCACATAGCTAGGAAGTGGTGATTTCTCAATTTCCTATTCAGCATACACATACCAGGATGTTTTCCTTATCTTAATAAAAAGTGGTATTTTGAAACATTGTGTTGCGTCTTAATGTTTTTATTAAAATCCCAAATTTTACTTAATTAAAAAGCGTCACCAAAATACTTCCTATTTTAAAAAGAGTTGCCCCCAACTCTCAGTATTTTACTTTTAAAACAACTTAATTTTGCACATTGTTTACTGTAATTGTTGGGTCATTCTGTGCATATAACCTCAATGGGTTTCTTTAGGGTCATGTTTATGGCCAGTATTTGCCATGCCCTTTCTTCCAAGGACATCAGTTTTTGTTATCCTCTTTTCTTGTTAATTGAATTGATGTTAATTGAAGTTATCAAGTATTTTGCAATAGGTTGCATAGGTTGCATCAAGACTGGGCTGGGTAATTGTAGACAGAGAAAAGCCAAGACAGATAGTCCAAGTAATTGAGAGGCAAATGTTTAAATGACTGGGGAACGGGTAAATGGTAGGAGTATGAATGACTCTCTTATTGGACACATACTTGTCAGGTTAGTTTTTTGAAAAGCATGCCTGCCTAGAGCCTTAGGCATGCTGATCAAGAATTTAAAAAAGAGGCAAACAAGGTACACCCGCCTATGGTCTTAAGAAGGTTGACCAAGAATTTAAAATTGACATAGGACCATAAATTAGGCAATCGGCTCAATTATTCGACATTATTTCGGCTCATCTTTGATTTAATGTAGCAGCTCTTTACTTTCACATGAAAAATATCCTCTTGTGGAAAAAAGTTTCTACCACTCTAACAAATATGTCATTAGAAGTAAGTTTACAGAAAATTTACGTTTGAACAATTATTCGACGTTATTTCTGTTCATCTTTGATTTAGTGTAGCAGCTCTTTACGTTAAGTTGAACAATATCCTCTTTTGGAAAAAAAAGTTTCTGCCACTCTATCAAATATAACATTAGAAGTAAGTTTACTGAAAATTTACATTTAAAAAGTTATTCGACTTTATTTCTGCTCATCTTTGATTTAGTGTAGCAGCTCTTTACTTTCATCTGAAAAAAATTCTTTGTGGAAAATTTTCTGCCACTCTAACAAATATAACATTAGAAGTAAGTTTACAGAAAATTTACGTTAAGTTGAACAATATCCTCTTTTGGAAAAAAAAGTTTCTACCAGTCTATCAAATATAACATTAGAAGTAAGTTTACTGAAAATTTACATTTAAAAAGTTATTCGACTTTATTTCTGCTCATCTTTGATTTAATGTAGCAGCTCTTTACTTTCATCTGAAAAAAATTCTTTGTGGAAAAAAGGTTTCTGCCAGTCTAACAAATATATCATTAGAAGTCAGTTTAAAGAAAATTTACGTTTAAACAATTATTCGACATTATTTCTGCTCATCTTTGATTTAATGTAGCAGCTCTTTACTTTTAGTTGAAAAATATCCTCTTGTGGAAAAAACGTTTCTGCCAGTCTAAGAAATATATCATTCGAAGTAAGTTTATAGAAAATTTATGTTGAACAATAATTCGACTTTATTTCTGCTCATCTTTGATTTAACATAGCAGCCCATTACTTTTAGTTGAAAAATATCCTCTTGTGGAAAAAAAGTTTCTGCCAGTCTAAAAAACATATCATTAGAAGTAAGTTTATAGAAAATTTACGTTTGAACAATTATTCGACATTATTTCTGCTCATCTTTGATTTAGTATAGCAGCTCTTTACTTTTAGTTGAAAAATATCCCCTTGTGGAAAAAGTTTTTGCCAGTCTAACAAATATATCATTAGAAGTAAGTTTACAGAAAATTTACGTTTGAACAATTATTCGACATTATTTCTGCTCATCTTTGATTTAGTGTAGCAGCTCTTTACTTTCACATGAAAAATATCCATTTTGGAAAAAAGGTTTCTGCCACTCTAACAAATATAAAAATAGAAGTAAGTTTACAGAAAATTTACGCTTAAACAATTATTCAATTATATCTCTGCTCATCTTTGATTTAGTGTAGCAGCTCTTTACTTTTAGTTGAAAAATATCCTCTTGTGGAAAAAAAGTTTCTGCCAGTCTAACAAATATATCATTAGAAGTAAGTTTATAGAAAATTTACGTTTAAACATATATTAAACACTATTTCTGCTCAAATTTGATTTAATGTAGTAGCTCTTTACTTTTAGTTGAAAAATATCCTGTTGTGGAAAAAAGTTTCTACCAGTCAAAAAAATATATCATTAGAAGTAAGTTTAATGAAAATTTACAATTGAACATTTATTCGACTTTATTTTTGCTCATCTTTGATTTAACGTAGCAGCTCTTTAATTTCACATGAAAAATATCCTCTTGTGGAAAAAAAATTTCTGCCACTCTAACAAATACATCATTAAAAATAAGTTTATAGAAAATTTACGCTTCAACAATTATTCGACATTATTTCTGCTCATCTTTGATTTAATGTAGCAGCTCTTTACTTTCACATGAAAAATATCCTCTTGTGGAAAAAAAGTTTCTACCACTCTAACAAATATATCATTAGCAGTAAGTTTACAGAAAATTTACGTTTGAACAATTATTCGACGTTATTTCTGCTCATCTTTGATTTAGTGTAGCAGCTCTTTACTTTTAGTTGAAAAATATCCTCTTGTGGAAAAAAAAGTTTCTGCCACTCTATCAAATATAACATTAGAAGTAAGTCTACTGAAAATTTACGTTTAAAAAATTATTCAACTTTATTTCTGCTCATCTTTGATTTAATGTGTAGCAGCTCTTTACTTTCACCTGAAAAAAATTCTTTGTGGAAAAAAAGTTTCTGCTACTGTAACAAATATAACATTAAAAGTAAGTTTACAGAAAATTTACGCTTGAACAGTTATCCAACTTTATTTTTGCTCATCTTTGATTTAATTTAGCAGCTCTTTACTTTCACCTGAAAAAATTTTTTGTGGAAAAAAGGTTTCTGCCACACTAACAAATATAAAAATAGAAGTAAGTTTAAAGAAAATTTAAGCTTAGACAATTATTGAACTTTATTTCTGCTCATCTTTGATTTAATGCAGCAGCTCTTTACTTTTAGTTGAAAAATATCCTCTTATGGAAAAAAAGTTTCTACCAGTCTAACAAATATATCATTAGAATTAAGTTTACAGAAAATTTACGTTTAAACAATTAATCGACATTGTTTCTGCTCATCTTTGATTTAATGTAGTAGCTCTTTACTTTTAGTTGAAAAATAGCCTCTTGTGGAAAAAAAAGTTTCCGCCACTCTATCAAATATAACATTAGAAGTAAGTCTACTGAAAATTTACGTTTAAAAAATTATTCAACTTTATTTCTGCTCATCTTTGATTTAATGTAGCAGCTCTTTACTTTCACCTGAAAAAAATTCTTTGTGGAAAAAAGTTTCTGCCACTCTAACAAATATAACATTAGAAGTAAGTTTACAGAAAATTTACGCTTGAACAGTTATCCGACTTTATTTTTGCTCATCTTTGATTTAATGTAGCAGCTCTTTACTTTCACCTGAAAAAATTCTTTGTGGAAAAAAGGTTTCTGCCACTCTAACAAATATAAAAATAGAAGTAAGTTTACAGAAAATTTACGCTTAGACAATTATTCAACTTTATTTCTGCTCATCTTTGATTTAATGTAGCAGCTCTTTACTTTTAGTTGAAAAATATCCTCTTATGGAAAAAAAGTTTCTGCCAGTCTAACAAATATATCATTAGAAGTAAGTTTACAGAAAATTTACGTTTAAACAATTATTCGACATTATTTCTGCTCATCTTTGATTTAATGTAGTAGCTCTTTACTTTTAGTTGAAAAATATCCTCTTGTGGAAAAAAAGGTTCTGCCAGTCTAAGAAATATATCATTAGAAGTAAGTTTATAGAAAATTTATGTTAAACAATAATTCAACTTTATTTCTTCTCATCTTTGATTTAACGTAGCAGCTCTTTACTTTTAGTTGAAAAATATCTTCTTGTGGAAAAAAGTTGCTGCCAGTCTAAAAAATATATCATTAGAAGTAAGTTTATAGAAAATTTACGTTTGAACAATTATTCGACATTATTTCTGCTCATCTTTGATTTAGTGTAGCAGCTCTTTACTTTTAGTTGAAAAATATCCTCTTGTGGAAAAAAAGTTTCTGCCACTCTAACAAATATAACATTAGAAGTAAGTTTACAGAAAATTTACGCTTAAACAATTATTCGACTTTATTTCTGCTCATCTTTGATTTAATGTAGCAGCTCTTTACTTTTACCTGAAAAAAATTCTTTGTGGAAAAAAGGTTTCTGCCAGTCTAACAAACATAAAAATAGAAGTAAGTTTACAGAAAATTTACACTTAAACAATAATTGAAATTTATATCTTCTCATCTTTGATTTAACGCAGCAGCTCTTTACTTTTAGTTGAAAAATATACTCTTATGGAAAAAAAGTTTCTACAAGTTTAACAAATATATCATTAGAAGTAAGTTTACAGAAAATTTACGTTTAAACATTTATTAGACATTATTTCTGCTCATATTTGATTTAATGTAGTAGCTCTTTACTTTTAGTTGAAAAATATCCTCTTGTGGAAAAAAAGTTTCTGCCATTCTAAGTAGAAGTAAGTTTATAGAAAATTTATGTTGAACAATAATTCGACTTTATTTCTGCTCATCTTTGATTTAACGTAGCAGCTCTTTACTTTTAGTTGAAAAATATCCTCTTGTGGAAAAAAAATTTCTGCCAGTCTAACAAACATATAATTAGAAGTAAGTTTATAGAAAATTTACGTTTGAACAATTATTCGACATTATTTCTGCTCATCTTTGATTTAGTATAGCAGCTCTTTACTTTTAGTTGAAAAATATCCTCTTGTGGAAAAAGTTTCTGCCAGTCTAACAAATATATCATTAGCAGTAAGTTTGTAGAAAATTTACGTTTAAAAAATTAATCGACGTTGTTTCTGCTCATTTTTGATTTAGTGTAGCAGCTCTTTACTTTTAGTTGAAAAATATCCCTTTGTGGAAAAAAAGTTTCTGCCAGTCTAAGAAATATATCATTAGAAGTAAGTTTACAGAAAATTTACGTTTAAAGTATTATTCAACTTTATTTCTGCTCATCTTTGATTTAATGTAGCAGCTCTTTACTTTCACCTGAAAAAAAATTCTTTGTGGAAAAAAGTTTCTGCCACTAAAAAATATAACATTAGAAGTAAGTTTACAGAAAATTTACGTTTAAACAGTTATTCGACTTTATTTCTAACCTAACCTAACCTGACCTAGAAAGAAACACGTGACCCTGTCCCATTAGAGTCGATCAATAATCCAGCAATTGTTGATGTGAACTTATGTTTACATCTAAGAAACATCCAGCAATTGTTGTTGACATACAAGAAACATCCAGCAATTGTTGATGACATCCAAGAAAACAATAAACAAATTGACCTTGAAAGAGGTGTCATTGACCCGTTAGACTCGATCAATAATCCAACACTTGTTGATGTGAACTTATTTTGACATCCAAAGTAAACAACAAATAAATTGATCAACACACATAACCATCAAACAATCATCCAATAACCAGATTTCTACATCCAAGTCGTTGTTGGACTTATGTTGACATCCAAGAAAACAACGAACAAATTTACCAACACACATAACCATCAAACAATCATCCATCCTTTAATCAGATGTCTACATTCAGCAATACTGTTGAACTTATGTTGACATTCATCAAACAGTGAGAAAAACCATGAAAAAACCTCCTCAGTGAGAATAACCGTGAAAAAGGGGGTTCATTGACCCGTTAGACTCGATTATAGATGGCAGCACATGTGTTCGTACAGCGCTGGTACTGTCCTCCCTACTTACGTACCCGAGAAATGTTGGACGATTGACGGCAAATATACGTGTGCCAGACTGGCCTTGGCTGACAAGCCAAACAAAAGATTACTTCAAATCATTACCTTAACTAAATGAGAAAACACCCTAAGAGTATCACTTCACCAATCTTTCTTGATATTGTACAGGCAAAGACTACAAGCATTATTCGAATTGTTAAATACAGAAATACAAAAGTTGAAGCAAAGTACCACGAGAATCTTCGAGGTATTCATTAGAAAAAGCAAATACCGCAGATCTGCTAGTCTGATACCAATTGTAGGAGCATTGGCTTCACGCTTATTTGGGCTATCAACTGAAGAAGACCTGGATATCCTGGGGGAAAACGTAAGAAAACTAAATAATGCAATGAACGTGACCTTACATGTCCAAAAAATACATGCCAGACTAGCCATCTAACAGAGGGATAAAATTGAGGCAATTTCAAAGAAAATTTCAAAGACAGTAAATATAATGAATTACTTAAAGAATGGGGTGGACCGTGTGATATGAGATTCGAGCCTCACCATGGTGTCCCTTGATATTGTGACAATGTCATTACTTCACCTAACAACTGATGTTAGCAAATATGAATTCGCGTTGTTTGCCCTTACTGGAGGAACCTTATCCTACGACCTGGTAGATCCTTCGAACCTAAAAAGCATCTTAGATGAAATAAAAACACATCTAACATTCGGTCTACATCTACCCACAGAACCAAACCTATTCCACTATTACACTAAGCTAAAGGTTCACATCATGGAGATAAAGAAACAACTATTTGCAGTAGTAACTATTCCATTAATAAATCAACAATCCATATATGACTTATATAAAAGTTCTACGTTTCCAGCCAATATAGGCAAAACTAGTTCATTTATGACTATCACACCCGAAGCGGAATAATTGCTAATCGATCAAGATAGAAGGAAATATGCCTTAGCTAACCCACAGGACCTTAATGACTGCGTAGCATTCAAAAATCTAGCATGTCAGCTAACCCGGTTAGATTAGGTTAGGTTAGCCTAACCTAATCTAGCCTAACCTAATCTAGCCTAAACTAACATAACCGAATCTAACCTAGCCGAATCTAGCCTAACCTAATCTAACCTAATCTAGCCTAACCTAACCTAACCTATAACATTAGAAGTAAGTTTACAGAAAATTTACGCTTAAACAATTATTCAACTTTATTTCTGCTCATCTTTGATTTAATGCAACAGCTCTTCACTTTTACTTGAAAAATATCCATTGTGGAAAGAAGTTTCTGCCACTCTATCAAATATAACAATAAAAGTAAGTTTACAGAAAATTTACGTTTGAACAGTTATTTGACTTTATTTCTGCTCATTTTTGATTTAATGTAGCAGCTCTTTATTTTTAGTTGAAAAATATCAATTGTGGAAAAAAGGTTTCTGCCACTCTAACAAATATAACAATAGAAGTAAGTTTACAAAAAATTTACGTTTGAACAATTATTCGACTTTATTTCTGTACATCGTTGATTTAATGTAGTAGCTCTTTACTTTTACTTGAAAAATATCCATTGTGGAAAAGTTTCTGCCACTCTATCAAATATAACATTAGAAGTAAGTTTACTGAAAATTTACGCTTAAACAATTATTCAACTTTATTTCTGCTCATCTTTGATTTAATGTATCAGCTCTTTACTTTCACCTGAAAAAAAATTCATTGTGGAAAAAAGTTTCTGCCACTCTATCAAACATAACATTAGAAGTAAGTTTACAGAAAATTTATGCTTAAAAATCTATTCGACTTTATTTCTGCGCAACGTTGATTTAATGTAGCAGTTCTTTACTTTTAGATGAAAAAATATATATTGTGGAAAAAAGGTTTCTGCCTCTCTATCAAATATAACAATATAAGTAAGTTTAGTAAAAATTTACGTTTGAAAAGTTATAAGACTTTATTTCTGTACATCGTTGATTTAATGTAGTAGCTCTTTACTTTTACTAAAAAATATCCATTGTGGAAAGAAGTAAACTCTAAAAAGGAATTTGATACCAATAGATACATCAAAAGAATTAGATTTGTATGCTGATTTCAAATATATATGTTGCATTAAGTTGCTTACGTCTCCGGAAAATAAAATCGGTAAAATTCCCCCTGAAAATTTCACCCTTTGAAACCCCCCTCTTCATGTAAAATTAATCCCCGTACCAAAATCCTCCCATTCTGTCAAAAATGCAAAATTCCATATTTTTTCTGATAAGAGTTTGAAGCCTCTACAGTAGGGTTCTTTTATATTTTAAATTTAATGCTATGATTTTCATTAAAATTCTATGACATCAATGATTTCTTTCTCCCTTTTTGAAAATCAGACAACTTTTCTCTGGCTCGTAGTTTTGGATCGAAAAATAAGCTGTGCTGGGAATTAGAGATAAAATTTTATCTGATTGTTATAATGTTTTCATCCTGAAGAGTTCTATATGAAATTGAGGGGAGACATTTGCATGTTTTTTTCAAATTGTTCAATAACATAGACTAATCTAGTTGTTGGACCGTTACTTTCTTTTGCAATATAAGTTCATGTTTGTTGTTTATTCGAGCAGTATGTATTGAACTGAAGATTCGTTAATCAAAGAATTGCTATGAGAAACTCAAATATTGTAAGATTTTTTTTTGTTTGATACTATCATTTTTTTTAATGTTGCTCCTTACTTTCAGTTACAAAAATCTGTTTTTTAATTTAATAAAACACAAAGATATGGCGCTTCGTTTGCTCTCTTCTTTACCTGGTTTGTCAATAAAGAAAGATCAGAAGCCTAAACGTTAATCAGACACCGTTTTAAGTTTAACTCATTTTATGACTCTATTTCTGATCATCTAAGTTTTGAAAACAACAGCATTTTTTTTTAATTATTCTGTATTTTAGAGTAACTGCCCCTTCCTCGACCCTCGCTCTTTACGCTATAGTATGAAAAACTCTTTAAAAAGTGCTTCTCGTTCAAATTCGACGGCCTTTGGAAGTAGCTTTTTGAAGAATTGTGACAAAAAGTCAAAAATTAGTGTATAAAGCACTAGGTTTAAAAAAGGGGTAACCTCCAATATTTCGGGAACTTAAGAAAGGCACTAGAACATTTAATTTACTTTTATGAAGATCTGCTCTAAGCTAATGATATAATTTGTATGGATTAATTTCAATCAGTAACTCAATACCAACCTCAAGCGCGAATTCGATTTTCAAAAGGGTTATTAGCATAAATTAAATTTTTGCTAGAAGATTCCCCTGCTAGTGGGGATGTAATTGTATAGCAAACGTAGTTCTAGGTTATATTTTCCTTTTACCTCGTTAGATTTCTTGCTAACATAGTTTGAAAACCTTTTAGTATTAAAAACTCTTCAAAAAATGCTTCTCGTTCAAATTCGACTGCCTTTGGAAGCAGCCTTTTGAAGAATTGTGACAAAGTCAAAAATTAGTGCATAAAGCACTAGGTTTAAGTAAGGGGTAACCTCCAATCTTTCGGGTACTTAAAAAAGGCACTAGAACATTTAATTTTCTTCTATGAAGATCTGCTCTAAGCTAATGATATAATTTGTATGGATTAATTTCAATCAATAACTCAATACCAAGCTCAAGCGCGAATTCAATTTTCAAAAGGGTTATTAGCATAAAATTAAAGTTTTCCTAGAAGATTCTTCTGCTATTGGGGATGTAATTGTATAGCAAACGTAGTTCTAGGTTATATTTTCCTTTTACCTCTTTAGATTTCTTGCTAACATAGTTTGAAAATCTTATAGTATTAAAAACTTTTTAAAAATTTCTTCTCGTTCAAATTCGACGGGATTTGGAAGTAGCTTTTTGAAGAATTGTGACAAAAAGTCAAAAATTAATGCATAAAGCACGAGATTTAAGTAAGGGGTAACCTCCAATCTTTCGAGTACTTAAAAAATGAGTTAGACCATTTAATTTTCTTCTGTGAAAATCTGCTCAAAGATATTAATATGGTTTGTATGGACTAATTTCAAACAGTAACTCAAAACCAAGCACAAACACGAAATCGATTTTCAAAAGGTTCCTTAGCATAAAATTAAATTTTTGCTGGAAAATTCCCCTGCTAGTGGAGATGTATTTGCATAGAAAACGTTGTTCTAGGTCATATTTTCCTTTTACCTGGTTAGACTTCTTGCTAATTTAGTTTGAAAACCCTATGATTCTAGGGGTATTCGAAAGAGATACGGCAGTGATACCTACTTATATAGGAGAAGTCGAATCCCCCATCTCCCAAAGATATTTCAAGTATCCCATATAAATTTTTAAGGAAAAAAATGGTATCAAAAAAAATTTTATGGAATGCTATAACAAACAAATTGGATACCATCCACTTTTGTCCCAGTTAAATATTCAAGTTGAGACTGTATGAAATGTATTTGTCCCAGTTAAATATTCAAGTTGAGACTGTATGGAATATTAAATTGTTGAAAAATCAAATCATATCAAAATAAATTTTTTAAAATACTGTAGCGTTCGAATTGCATCATATTTCAATTCCGCTACCGAAAGGCTTTATCATCGGTAAGGAAAAGTGAAATAATTAAGTTAAGCAGCATTTAAGAAGTTTTCACAAGAATGATAAAAGACCTTTAAAATTGTTTATAAAGGAGTGAGGCAACTATTTTGTGTCTTTTTCAATCCTCGACAATATCAAATTTGAAAATGAAAGCGAACAAATGCTCTTAAATCTAAAAAAAAAGGACCCTATGACTTTTAACTTCCATTCGAATGACACCTTCTCACAATATTCTTTTTGTAATTTTTGTTCGTTTTGAGATTCCAATTATTTAACAAACGATTTGTGAATTGTTTTTTTTTCAAATATGGATTCTTTGAATTCATTGACTTATCCATAATCCTTAATTTAAGTGAAAGAACGGCTTATTGTCACCATGGCTGACATCCCAGCTATTCGACGTGGATTAAAATCACGCTTGGACCCATTAGAGTCGGAGAGGACTGTCGTGTTAAGAACCCCGGCACTTTCGAGAACGAAAGAAGACCAACAGTATACCTGTCGAGATGGAGCGAGTCGTAACTTTTACCGAAGATATTGATCAAGATTTTATTTTCGTCAAGGAAGTGAAATACATTAACCTAACTAGTGCATAATTTTTGAAACTTATATTTAATATTAAAATTCAATAGTATATCGAATCTGTATTGTCCTATCTTATGTATATGTAATTAGTAAGTTTTCCCTCCCCCTCATATTTAAAGAATAAAAATCTACTTTAGGAAACTTTGAGCCAACCCCATTAAAAGGTACTGCTAATCGAGTGAAAAAACTGATAACAGACATTTATTTTAGCCAAAAAGAGTGTGTCTGTTTAGTACAGGGGTTTTCAAGTGAATTGCGGCATAAGAGTATAAACAATAGAAGTAAGTTTACAAAATTTACGTTTGAACAATTATTCAACTTTATTTCTGTACATCGTTGATTTAATGTAGCAGCTCTTTACTTTTAGTTGAAAAATATCCATTGTGGAAAAAAGGTTTCTGTCACTCTAACAAATATAAAACTAGAAGTAAGTTTACAGAAAATTTACGTTAGAACAACTATTCGATTTTATTTCTGCTCATCTTGGAATAAATGTAGCAACTCTTTACTTTCACATGAAAAATATCCATTTTGGAAAAAAGGTTTCTGCCACACTAACAAATATAAAAATAGAAGCAAGTTTACAGAAAATTTACGCTTAGACAATTATTCAAATTTATATCTGCTCATCTTTGATTTAATGTAGCAGCTCTTTACTTTTAGTTGAAAAATATACTATTTTGGAAAAAAAGTTTCTGCCAGTCTAACAAATATATCATTAGAAGTAAGTTTACAGAAAATTTACGTTTAAACAAATATTCGACATTATTTCTGCTCAACTTTGATTTAATGTAGCAGCTCTTTACTTTTACTTTAAAAATATCCTTTGTCGAAAAAAGGGTTTCTACCACAAACAGATATATCATTAGAAGTAAGTTTACACAAAATTTAGAATTGAACAGTTATTCGACTTTATTTCTGCTCATCTTTGATTTAACGTAGCAGCTCTTTAATTTCACATGAAAAATATCCTCTTGTCAAAAAAAAGTTTCTGCCACTCTAACAAATATATCATTAAAAGTAAGTTTATAGAAAATTTACGCTTCAACAATTATTCGACATTATTTCTGCTCATCTTTGATTTAATGTAGCAGCTCTTTACTTTCACATGAAAAATATCCTCTTGTGGAAAAAAAGTTTCTACCACTCTAACAAATATATCATTAGAAGTAAGTTTACAGAACATTTACGTTTGAACAATTATTCGACGTTATTTCTGCTCATCTTTGATTTAGTGTAGCAGCTCTTTACTTTTAGTTGAAAAATATCCTCTTGTAGAAAAAAAAGTTTCTGCCACTCTGTCAAATATAACATTAGAAGTAAGTTTAATGAAAATTTACGTTTAAAAAATTATTCAAATTTATTTCTGCTCATCTTTGATTTAATGTAGCAGCTCTTTACTTTCACCTGAAAAAAATTCTTTGTGGAAAAAAGTTTCTGCCACTAACAAATATAACATTAGAAGTAAGTTTACAGAAAATTTACGTTTGAACAGTTAATCGACTTTATTTCTGCTCATCTTTGATTTAATGTAGCAGCTCTTTACTTTCATCTGAAAAAATTCTTTGTGGAAAAAAGGTTTCTGCCACACTAACAAACATAAAAATAGAAGCAAGTTTACAGAAAATTTACGCTTAGACAATTATTCAACTTTATTTCTGCTCATCTTTGATTTAGTATAGCAGCTCTTTAATTTTAGTTGAAAAATATCCTCTTGTGGAAAAAGTTTCTACCAGTCTAACAAATATATCATTAGAATTAAGTTTACAGAAAATTTACGTTTGAACATTTAATGGACATTGTTTCTGCTCATCTTTGATTTAGTGTAGTAGCTCTTTACTTTTAGTTGAAAAATATCCTCTTGTGGAAAAAAGGTTTCTGCCAGTCTAAGAAATATATCATTAGAAGTAAGTTTACAGAAAAGTTATGTTGAACAATAATTCGACTTTATTTCTTCTCATCTTTGATTTAACGTAGCAGCTCTTTACTTTTAGTTGAAAAATATCCTCTTGTGGAAAAAAAGTTTCTGCCAGTCTAAAAAACATATAATTAGAAGTAAGTTTATAGAAAATTGACGTTTGAACAATTATTCGACATTATTTCTGCTCATCTTTGATTTAGTGTAGCAGCTCTTTACTTTTAGTTGAAAAATATCCTCTTGTGGAAAAAGCTTCTGCCAGTATAAAAAATATATCATTAGAAGTAAGTTTACAGAAAATTTACGTTTCAACAATTATTTGACATTATTTCTGCTCATCTTTGATTTAGTGTAGCAGCTCTACTTTCACATGAAAAATATCCATTTTGGAAAAAAGGTTTCTGCCACTCTAACAAATATAAAAATAGAAGTAAGTTTACAGAAAATTTACGCTTAAACAATTATTCAATTATATCTCTGCTCATCTTTGATTTAGTGTAGCAGCTCTTTACTTTTAGTTGAAAAATATCCTCTTGTGGAAAAAAGTTTCTGCCCGTCTAACAAATATATCATTAGAAGTAAGTTTACAGAAAATTTACGTTTAAACAATTATTCAACACTATTTCTGCTCATCTTTGATTTAATGTAGCAGCTCTTTACTTTTAGTTGAAAAATATCCTCTTGTGAAAAAAAGTTTCTGCCAGTCTAAGAAATATATCATTAGAAGTAAGTTTACAGATAATTTGCTTGAAAAATTATTCGACTTTATTTCTGCTCATCTTTGATTTAACGTAGCAGCTCTTTAATTTCACATGAAAAATATCCTCTTGTGGAAAAAAAGTTTCTGCCACTCTAACAAATACATCATTAGAAATAAGTTTATAGAAAATTTACGCTTAAACAATTATTCGACATTATTTCTGCTCATCTTTGATTTAATGTAGCAGCTCTTTACTTTCACATGAAAAATATCCTCTTGTGGAAAAAAAGTTTCTGCCACTCTAACAAATATACCATTAGAAGTAAGTTTACACAACATTTACGTTTGAACAATTATTTGGCATTATTTCTGCTCATCTTTGATTTAATGTAGCAGCTCTTTACTTTTAGTTGAAAAATATCCTCTTGTGGAAAAAAAAATTCTGCCACTCTATCAAATATAACATTAGAAGTAAGTTTACTGAAAATTTACGTTTAAAAAATTGTTCAACTTTATTTCTGCTCATCTTTGATTTAATGTAGCAGCTCTTTACTTTCACCTGAAAAAATTCTTTGTGGAAAAAAGTTTCTGCCACTCTAACAAATATAAAATTAGAAATAAGTTTACAGAAAATTTACGTTTGAACAGTTATTCGACTTTATTTCTGCTCATCTTTGATTTAATGTAGCAGCTCTTTACTTTCATCTGAAAAAATTGCTTTGTGGAAAAAAGGTTTCTGCCACTCTAACAAACATAAAAATAGAAGCAAGTTTACAGAAAATTTACGCTTAGACAATTATTCAACTTTATTTCTGCTCATCTTTGATTTAATGTAGCAGCTCTTTACTTTTAGTTGAAAAATATCCTCTTGTGGAAAAAAAGTTTCTGCCAGTCTAACAAATATATCATTAGAAGTAAGTTTACAGAAAATTTACGTTTAAACAAATATTGGACATTATTTCTGCTCAACTTTGATTTAATGTAGTAGCTCTTTACTTTTAGTTGAAAAATATCCTGTTGTGGAAAAAAAGGTTCTACCAGTCAAAAAAATATATCATTAGAAGTAAGTTTACAGAAAATTTACGCTTGAACAATTATTAGACTTTATTTCTGCTCATCTTTGATTTAACGTAGCAGCTCTTTACTTTTAGCTGAAAATATCCTTTTGTGGAAAAAAAGTTTCTGCCAGTCTAACAAACATATGATTAGAAGTAAGTTTATAGAAAGTTTACGTTTGAACAATTATTCGACATTATTTCTGCTCATCTTTGATTTAGTGTATCAGCTCTTTACTTTTAGTTGAAAAATATCCTCTTGTGGAAAAAATTTCTGCCAGTCTAACAAATATATCATTAGAAGTAAGTTTACAGAAAATTTACGTTTGAACAATTATTCGACATTATTTCTGCTCATTTTTGATTTAGTGTAGCAGCTCTTTACTTTTAGTTGAGAAATATCCTCTTGTGGAAAAATGTTTCTGCCAGTCTAACAAATATATCATTAGAAGTAAGTTTACTGAAAATTTACGTTTAAACAATTATTCAACTTTATTTCTGCTCATCTTTGATTTAATGTAGCAGCTCTTTACTTTCACCTGAAAAAAAATTCTTTGTGGAAAAAAGTTTGTGCCACTCTAAAATATATAACATTAGAAGTAAGTTTACCGAAAATTTACGTTTGAACAATTATTCGACTTTATTTCTAACCTAACCTGACCTAGAAAGAAACACGTGACCCTGTCCCGTTAGAGTCGATCAATAATCCAGCAATTGTTGATGTGAACTTATGTTGTCATCTAAGAAACATCCAGCAATTGTTGTTGACATCCAAGAAACATCCAGCAATTGTTGATGACAACCAAGAAAACAAACAAATTAACCTTGAAAGAGGTGTCATTGACCTGTTAGACTCGATCAATAATCCAACAATTGTTGATGTCAACTTATGTTGACATCCAAAGAAAACAACAAATAAATTGACCAACAAACATAACCATTAAACAATCATCCAATAACCAGATGTCTGCATCCAAGTCTTTGTTGGACTTATGTTAACATCCAAGAAAACAACGAATAAATTTACCAACACACATAACAATCAAACAATCATCCAAAAACCAGATGTCTACATTCGGCAATGTTTTTGAACTTATGTTGAAATCCATCAAACAGCGAGAAAAACCATGAAAAAACATCCTCAGTAAGAAAAACCATGAAAAATGGGGTCATTGACCCTGTCCCGTTAGACTCGATTATAGATGGCAGCACATGTGTTCGTACAGCGCTGGTACTGTCCTCCCTACTTACGTACCGGAGAAATGTTGGACAATCGACGGCAAATATACGTGTGCCAGACTGGCCATGGCCGACGAGCCAACGGAAGACTACGTCGAATCATTACCTTAAGTAAATGAGAAAAGCGCCCTAAGAGTATCAGTTCCCCAATCCTTCTTGATATTGTATAGGCAGAGACTACAACCATTATCCAAATTGTTCAATATAGAAATACAAAAGTTAAAGCAAAGTACCACGAGAATCTTCGAGGTATTCTTTAGAAAAAGCAAATACCGCAGATCTGCTAGTCTGATACCAATTGTAGGAGCATTGGCTTCACGCTTATTTGGGCTATCAACTGAAGAAGACGTGGAAATCCTAAGGGAAAACGTAAGAAAACTAAATAACGCAATGAACGTTACCTTACATGTCCAAAAAATACAAGCCAGTATAGCCAACTATCAGAGGGATAAAATTGAGGCAATTTCAAAGAAAAACTGTGGAGAAATGCTCCTCTGCTGGATCCAGACATTCCACGTATAGATTCAGTAAGATTAAATCATTTATGGAAATTAACAGAAAAGTCGTCAACAATTTATTTAGCGTCATACCAAACCATTACAGCTTTGATTTACAGACAGATAGCAGAGGAGACACGGAACGAACTCGGAATTTCAAAATCTGGAAAATATTTTTGGAAATATGATACAGATATTTATTCACATAACAGCGAAATAGCCCACTTGAAAGATCTAAGCGAGATAGAAGAAGAGATAGATAAAATCCATAAATGGAAAGCATTGGAAATACAGAACAATTTACAATTTCTTTCTGCCCTTTCGACAATTGGCAGAATCAAAAATATTTTTGAGAGTGAGCCATATGTGGCATGTGGGCTATGGGAGGGAAAGGCAATTTTTGTGCACCATGCTGAGTCATCCAACTCCTGTAAAAGATGTCAATGACGATACCCTTTCGATACCCTAGACGATACCCCATCTTGGCTGTCATCAGCTTGCAATACTTTTGTTGAAATTTCTACTGTTTTAGCAATAAGTTTTTGTTTTAGCAATAGTTATATGAACGAACCCTAAGTCGTGGGGAGCCGCTGGGCAACTGTCGTGACCTGTGATGCGTTTTATCCCATTGGTCATAACAGTTTGTCCAGGAAAGTCTCATGGGAAAATCAATTCTCTATGAGAAGTGACCTCGAAGAATTACCCTACATTACTTTTACTACTAGGAAAATTTCTCTAACAAAAGTAACTGCTAAAAGGAATCTGTGAAAGAGATGGGCAGAGAGGCCTCAGTCGTGAGGGAGTTGTGTTCCGAAGGTATACCAAAGTTCTTTTGCTCTTTGGGTCTATTTTCGTAACAACAATTCCTTTACGAAGAACAACTTGTACAGGAAAAAGAATGCAAAAATGCAGGTACAGATTAAATACTATAAAATTAAAAAGGCCAAGTAAAACTTATGATAAACATTATTAAATTGAAAATGCATAGCTGTCACGTAATAATTAATATACCTTGAACTACTATAACTTAACATAATTACTTTAAATTGAAAATATATCACTGTTGTGTAACCATTCACTGTCCCTTAACCACAGTAACCTAACGTAACCATTACTAGCTTGAGAATATATAGCCATTACGTAATCACATACTATTCCTAAAAATACTGTAACCCAACATAATTATTAGTAAACTAGGAGTCTATAGCTGTAAGCGATCATTCGAGATCATGACAAATCCGAAGTTTAAAGAGTTAATTAATAATACATAATAAGGTGTACCAACGGAAAAGAAACATTCATAAGAGTAAAAAGAAGAAAAATTAAAAATAAAAATAAAGAAAAAATGTCTAATCTTTCCCCTTTCACCTCAAATAACTTAATCAATAGAAGTTCCTCTTAATTGATAAATTTTATATAATAACACATTTCCAGATACACAGTGAGACGTCGAAACAAGTGACTATATGGTACGTTGCTATTATTAACTCAACATCTAAAATAAAAAATCCAAAAAAAGCAAACATGATGAGATTGCCGAGCCAGCCACAATTAAGTAATTGTAGCCTGGTGAATTCAACGTCATGGAAACTCAAGAAAAGCCATAGCACAAATAATATTAATGATTCCTTAAAAGAATGGGCTCTTATCAAAACATCTTGACTGCCCCATACTACATTTCCTTTTAAAATCTCCAAGGAAAGTCTTGGAAGACAGAATAATCCTAAGATTAATAGCAACCTTAGTTCATTATAATTTTAGTGCACGTACAATGACAAGAACACTCGAATACACTAGGTTAAGCGCCAACCTAGTATTCCAAATCTTAATACAAGGAATCCCAATGACCAAGTATGCCTTATTATCTGACTACATTGCAAACAACATTCGGTATGATCAGGATGATAATAACATCACTACAATTTGGCCCATTAAATTTCTCTCCATTCTAACAGACCGAGGGCATATGCTAAAGGGAGAATGCTTCCTTAGGGCCTTATACGTCAATTGTGTAAATAACAAATACCTAAACCCAATAAACCCTTCAACGGGATCCGCTATTTTCAATTCACCTCGGGGGCTTATAAAGACGTAAAGTAAATAACCCTGAATTTCTTACAGCAAGACGAAAATTTCGAAATCAAAATATTCCCCGGCTTTGATGTAATTTTGCGCGAGCAGCTATGTCGTTGTCAACAACATATAAACTTAAGTTTTTCCATGGTAAAAATAATAAATGACCCTTTATCATTATCCGAATGGTGCCGAAAAGTGATTCGACAAAATATGCGAAAGAGTGATATAATTGCCAAATTGGAAGGTCTGCACCTCCCATACCAAATATTAGAACATTTAATGTACTTGAATACGCCCGAAAGCGGTCAAAACAACGTAGTATACGAACTCAAATTTTTCATTTACAATGTACCATAATGTTAAAATTATCTGCTTACTAATGTGTAAACATTCTCAGAATCAAAAGCTGAACAGCTTGACGATGAACACATACTAAAATTGAAAGCCAATATCGATTGAAGCTATTGTGTATATAAATAATCCTGTCAGAATAAAAAATAAAGGAGCTCACCAATATTATCTGAAGCGCTATGTCTGGGTTGATCAGCTCTTATTTGAAAAGTGCATCATATAAGTAGGCTAGTAGTAAATAAATACGTTATAAAACTAAGTCAGGATGTAAAGACCCAAAGACATCTAAAGACCCACTCTAACAAATATAACATTAGAAAAAAGTTTACATATATATACGTTTGAACAGTTATTCGACTTTATTTCTAACCTAACCTGACCTAGAAAGAAACATGTGACCCTGTCCCGTTAGAGTCGAGTAATAATCCAGCAATTGTTGATGTGAACTTATTTTTTCATCTAAGAAACATCCAGCAATTGTTGTTGACATCCAAGAAACATCCAGCAATTGCTGATGACATCCAAGAAAACAACAAACAAACTAACCTTGAAAGCGGTGTCATTGACCCGTTAGATTCGATCAATAATCCAACAATTGTTGATGTGACCTCATGTTGACATCCAAGAAAACAACAAACAAATTGACCAACACGAATAACCATCAAACAATCATAAAATAACCAGATGTCTACATTCAGCAATGTTTTTGAACTTATGTTGAAATCCATCAAACAGTGAGAAAAACCATGAAAAAACATCCTCAGTAAGAAAAACCATGAAAAAGGGGGTCATTGACCCTCTCCCGTTAGACTCGATTATAGATGGCAGCACATGTGTTCGTACAGCGCTGGTACTGTCCTCCCTACTTACGTACCGGAGAAATGTTGTAGAACTAACAAAGAGATGCGGTTGCCTTCATCGTCCAAGTTTAAATAAAATTTACGTTTGAACAATTATTCGACATTATTTCTGATCATCTTTGATTTAGTGTAGCAGCTCTTTACTTTTAGTTGAAAAATATCCTATTGTTAAAAAAAAAACGTTTCTGACAGTCTAACAAATATAACATTAGAAGTAAGTCTAAAGAAAATTTACGTATAAAAAATTATTCAAATTTATTTCTGCTCATCTTTGATTTAATGTAGCAGCTCTTTACTTTCACCTGAAAAAAATTCTTTGTGGAAAAAAGTTTCTACCACTAACAAATATAACATTAGAAGTAAGTTTACATATATGTATATATACGTTTGAACAGTTATTCGACTTTATTTCTAACCTAACCAAACCTGACAAAAAAGAAACACGTGACCCTGTCCCGTTAGAGTCGATCAATAATCCATCAATTGTTGATGTGAACTTATGTTGTCATTTAAGAAACTTCCAGCAATTGTTGTTGACATCCAAGAAAACAACAAACAAATTAACCTTGAAAGAGGTGTCATTGACCCGTTAGACTCGATCAATAATGAAACAATTGTTGATGTGAACTTATGTTGACATCCAAAGAAAACAACAAATAAATTGACCAACACACATAACCATCAAACAATCATCCAATAACAAGATGTCTGCATCCAAGTTGTTGTTGGACTTATGTTGACATCCAAGAAAACAATAAACAATTTGACCTTGAAAGAGGTGTCATTGACCCGTTAGACTCGATCAATAATGCAACAATTGTTGATGTGAACTTATGTTGACATCCAAAGAAAACAACAAATAAATTGACCAACACACATAACCATTAAACAATCATCCAATAACCAGATGTCTACATCCAAGTCGTTGTTGGACTTATGTTGACATCCAAGAAAACAACAAACAAATTGACCAAAACTTAAAACCATCAAACAACAATCCAATAACCAGATGTGTACATTCGGCAATGTTGTTTAACTTATTTCGAAATCCATCAAACAGTGAGAAAAACCATGAAAAAACATCCTCAGTAAGAAAAACCATGAAAAATGGGGTCATTGACCCTGTCCCGTTAGACTCGATTATAGATGGCAGCACATGTGTTCGTACAGCGCAGGTACTGTCCTCAATACTTACGTACCCGAGAAATGTTGTAGAATTAAAAAAGAGATACGGGTAACAAATTGCATGACAATCTTCATCGTTCATTTCGCAGCCCAAGATATTATAAAACATGAGACTATCTTCAAACACGAGACTTCGTTACTTGCAAGTCATAATGCCTGGAAAAGATTTATGAAACTGGGTCCCGAACCGTTCGAAACCTTGTTCCAACAAGTAATGAGACTGGAAAAAATACTAATGAACTGAAGGACTCCATATTCCAATTCTTAAAATCGGAGAAGAGCCTGCAATCAACCAAAGACATGCACAACAAGGAAATTAGATGAGATATACCCCCCATAATTTCTGAACTGAAATCAAAATTCATAATAGATGATTTTGAAAAGAAAATGGCAGAAATTGATACTAACAACGAGAAAGCCGAAGAAGAAGAGCGTTAAGTAAAGTGGATGGTCCCATAAATGAAAGTACTACGATAAAATCCACCACAAGCTCTTCCGTGACAACTTCCAGGAAAAACAAACTATATGATGAGAATTACGCCATGTTGAATGAATTACCAAGTGTATGGACATACCTTAAGTAACTATGGCAAAATCATACCGCGAGCAACGTTACTAAAAAAATATCGCCATAACGAAAAAAGGAAAATATCGACAAGCCACAAGGAGGGAAAGATACCACGACAACCACACCCATACCTAGACCACGAGCCGACGAAATTCAATCCTCACTATCGACAATCGCAACAAATACGGTTCCAGGACCAATCAAACTCGAGGGTGATATACAAACAAAATTAATCGCTCTGACGTATCTGAAACCAACAGTATTCACAAAATGGACATGGTTGACCGGACAAAAGCTACGCCTACCCATCCCTTCAGCAAAATGTTTATACAAGCAAGAGAAAGAATCCAAATAAGGCACATCAAAATGCAAACTATTTTAGTTCAAGGGTACGATACTAATAACAAACAGAAAAGCTTAGAGAATAAGAAAAAAGAAGAATGCGTACACGAGAAATTTTGGACAATTGACAGTAAATATACCTATGCCAGACTGGCCATGGCCGACGAGCCAACGAAAGACAACGTCGAATTATTACCTGAAGTAAGTGAGAAAAGTGCACTAGGAGTATCTATCCACCAATCTTTCTCAATATTTTACAGGCCGAGACTGCAAGCATTGTTCAATTCGTTCAATACAGAAATACAAAAGTTAAAGCAAAGTACCATGAAAATCTTTCAGGTATTCATTAGAAAAAGCAAATACCGCAGATCTGCTAGTCTGATACCAATTGCAGGAGAACTGGCTTCACACTTATTTGGGCTATCAACTGAAGAAGACCTGGATATTCTAAGGGAAAACATAAGAAATCTAAATAACGCAACGAAAGTGACCTTACATGTCCAAAAAATATGAACCAGCATAGCAATCTATCAGAGGTATAAAATTAAGGTCATTTCAAAGATAATTTCAAAGACAGTGAATGTAATGAGTTACATGAAAAATGGGGTGGAGCGTGTGATATCAGATTCGAGCCTCA
Organism: Artemia sp. Qi Xiang Cuo; assembly: GCF_049724085.1. Classification (NCBI taxonomy): domain Eukaryota; kingdom Metazoa; phylum Arthropoda; class Branchiopoda; order Anostraca; family Artemiidae; genus Artemia; species Artemia sp. Qi Xiang Cuo. The sequence continues at coordinate 1,503,607 of NC_142806.1, read as the reverse complement.
CCATGGTGTCTCTTGACATTGTGACAATGTCGTTACTTAACCTAGCAACTGATGTTAGCAAATTTGAATTCACGTTGTTTGCTTTTCTTGGTGGAAACTTATCCTATGACCTGGTAGATCATTCGAAACTAAAAAGCATCTTAGATGAAATAAAAACACATCTAACATTCGGTCTACATCTACCCACAGAACCAAAAGTGGCCAACCTATTCCACTATTAAACAAAGCTAAAGGTTTACATCACGGAGATAAACAAACAACTATTTGCAGTAGTAACAATTCCATTAATAAATCAGCAATCCATATATGACTTATACAAAATTTCTACGTTTCCAGCCAATATAGGCAAAACCAATTCATTTATGACTACCACAACCGAAGCAGAGTACTTGATAGTCAATTAAGATAGAAGGAAATATGCCATAGCTAATCCAAAGGACGTCAAGGAATGTGTAGCATTCAAAAATCTAGTATGTCAGCTAATCCAGTTATATTAGGTTAGGCTAGATTAGGCTAGATTAGGTTAGCCAAACCTAACCTAACCTAATCTAGCCTAACCTAATCTAGCTTAACCCAATCTAACCTAATCTAGCCTAACCTAATCTAACCTAATCTAGCCTAAACTAATCTAGCCTAACCTAACCTATAACATTAGAAGTAAGTTTATTGAAAATTTACGCTTAAACAATTATTCAACTTTATTTCTGCTCATCTTTGATTTAATGTATCAGCTCTTCACTTTTACTTGAAAAATATCCAATGTGGAAAAAAGTTTCTGCCACTCTATCAAATATAACAATAGAAGTAAGTTTACTGAAAATTTACGTTTGAACAGTTATTCGACTTTATTTCTGCTCATTTTTGATTTAATGTATCAGCTCTTTACTTTTAGTTGAAAAATATCCATTGTGGAAAAAAGGTTTCTACCACTCTAACAATTATTAACAATAGAAGTAAGTTTACAGAAAATTTACGTTTGAACAGTTATTCGACTTTATTTGTGTACATCGTTGATTTAATGTAGTAGCTCTTTACTTTTACTTGAAAAATATCCATTGTGAACTGAAAATTTACGCTTAAACAATTATTCAACTTCATTTCTGCTCATCTTTGATTTAATGTATCAGCTCTTTACTTTCACCTGAAAAAAAAATCCATTGTGGAAAAAAGTTTCTGCCACTCTATCAAACATAACATTAGAAGTAAGTTTACTGAAAATTTACGCTTAAACAATTATTCAACTTTATTTCTGCTCATCTTTGATTTAATGTAGCAGCTCTTTACTTTTAATTGAAAAATATACGTTGTGGAAAAAAGGTTTCTGCCTCTCTAACAAATATAACAATATAAGTAAGTTTACAAAAAAATTACGTTTGAACAGTTATTCGACTTTATTTCTGTACATCGTTGATTTAATGTAGTAGCTTTTTACTTTTACTTGAAAAATATCCATTGTGGAAAAAAGTAAACTCTAAAAATGAATTTGATACCAATAGATACATCAAAAGAATTAGATTTTTATGCTGATTTCAAATGTATAAGTTGCATTAAGTTTCTTACGTCTCCGGAAAAAATCGGTAAAATTCTCCCTGAAAATTTCACCCTTGGAAACCCCCTCTTCATGTAAAATTAATCCCCGTACCAAAATCCTCCCATTCTGTCAAAAATGCAAAATTCCATATTTTTTCTGATAAGAGTTTGAAGCCTCTACAGTAGGGTTCTTTGATATGTTGAATCCAATGCTATGATTTTCATTAACATTCTATGATATCAATGATTTCTTTCTCCCTTTTTGAAAATCAGACAACTTTTCACTGGCTCGTAGTTTTGGATCGGAAAATAAGCTGTGCTGGGAATTAGAGATAAAATTTTATCTGATTGTTATACAGGTTTCAGCCTGAAGAGTTCTATATGAAAGTGAGGGGAGACATTTGCATGTTTTTCAAATTGTTTAATAACATAGACTAATCTAGTTGTTGGACCGTTACTTTCTTTTGCAATATAAGTTCATGTTTGTTGTTTATTCGAGCAGTATGTATTGAACTGAAGATTCGTTAATCAAAGAATTGCTATGAGAAACTCAAACATTGTAAGATTTTTTTGTTTGATACTATCATTTTTTTTAATGTTGCTCCTTACTTTCAGTTACAAAAATATGTTTTTTGATTTAATAAAACACAAAGATATGGCGCTTCGTTTGCTCTCTTCTTTGCCTGGTTTGTAAATAAAGAAAGATCAGAAGCCTAAACGTTAATCAGACACCGTCTTAAGTTTAAATCATTTTATGATTCTATTTCTGATCATCTAAGTTTTAAAAACAACAGCATTTTTTTTTCAACTGTAAGTAATGATCAACATAGAAATAAAAAACAAACAGAAATTATTCTGTATTTTAGGGGAACTGCCCTTCCTCATCCCTCGCTCTTTACGCTATAGTATTAAAAACTCTTTACAAATGCTTCTCGTTCAAATTCGACGGCCTTTGGAAGTAGCTTTTGTAAGAATTGTGACAAAAAGTCAAAAATTAATGTATAAAGCACTAGGTTTAAGTAAGGGGTAACCTCCAATATGTCGGTTACTTAAAAAATGCCCTAAAACATTTTAGCTCCTGTTATGAAAATATGCTCAAAGCTAATGATATGATTTGTATGGATTAATTTCAATCAATAACTCCGTACCAGTCTCAAGCATGAATTCAATTTTCAATAGGGTTATTAGCACAAAATTAAATTTTTGCTGGAAGATTCTCCTGCTAGTGGGGATGTAATTGTATAGTAAACGTAGTTCTAGTTTTATTTTCCTTTTACCTCTTTAGATTTCTTGCTAACATAGTTTGAAAACCTTATAGTATTAAAAAATCTTTAAAAAATGTTTCTCGTTCAAATTCGACGGCATTTGGAAGTAGCTTTTTGAAGAATTGTGACAAAAAGTCAAAAACTAGTGCATAAAGCACTAGATTTAAGTAAGGGGTAACCTCCAATCTTTCGGGTACTTAAAAAATGCACTAAAATATTTAAGCTTCTGTTATGAAAATATGCTCAAAGCTAATGATATAGTTTATTATGGATTAATTTCAATCAATAACTCAAAACTAAGCTCAAACGCGAATTCGATTTTCAAAAGGGTCATTAGCATAAAATTAAATTTTTGCTGGAAAATTCCCCTGCTAGTGGGGATTTAATTGCGTAGAAAACGTAGTTCTAGGTTATATTTTCCTTTTACCTCTTTAGATTTCTTGCTAATAAAGTTTAAAATTTTATGATTTTATGGGTTTTCGAAAGAGATACGGTAGTGACACCTACTTATAGAGGAGAAGTCGAATCTCCCATCTCCCAAGGATATTTCAAGTATCCCATATAGTTTTTTAAGGAAAAAAATGGTATCAAAATAAATTTTATGGAATGCTATAACAAACAAATTGGATACCATCCGCTTTTGTCCCAGTTAAATATTCAAGTTGAGACTGTATGAAATGTATTTGTCCCAGTTAAATATTTAAGTTGAGACTGTATGGAATATTAAATTGTTGAAAAATCAAATCATATCAAAATAAATTTTTTAAAATACTGTAGCGTTCGAATTGCATCATATTTCAATTCCACTACCGAAAGGCTTTATCATCGGTAAGGAAAAGTGAAATAATTAAAACACTAAGTTAAGCAGCATTTAAGAAGTTTTCACAAGAATGAGAAAACACCTTTAAAATTGTTTATAAAGGAGTGAGGCAACTATTTTGTGTCTTTTTTTAATCCTCGACAATATCAAATTTGAAATGAAAGCGAGCAAATTTTCGTAAATCTAAAAAAAAATGGACCCTATGACTTTTAACTTCCATTCGAATGACACCTTCTCCCAATATTCTTTTTGTAATTTTTGTTCGTTTGACATTCAAATTATTTAACAAACGATTTGTGAATTGTTTTTTTTTTAAATATGAATTCTTTGAATTCATTAACTTATCCATAATCCTTAATTTAAGAGTAAAGTACTATTAATTCAAGATGTTATATCTTGGATATGGTATGTGATTTATTGGAATTTGTTCTATTTAATACTTTTATAAGATTTAATGGGAATTTATATAAACAAACTGTTGGTATTCCTATGGGTGGGAATGCGAGTCCATTCATAGCGGACCTGTTTTTAAGTCAATTAGAATACGAATATATGATAGATAAAAATAGCCCAAGCAATGTAAAATATAACCTTTCAAATAATAAAAGATATCTGGACGATATATTAGTAATAAATTGTGCAGTTTATTGAGATTTCAAAAAATATTTATCCACAAGAGTTAATTCTGGAGCCTAGCTATGGAAAAGACACTCTGACCATTTCTTAGATTTAAATATTAATATTTCAGATAATAATAAATTAGTTTTTAAAATATATAATAAAGCGGATGATTTTAATTTTGAAGTAATTAATTTCCATTCCTTGAAAGTAATATACATTCAAATATTACTTATTCAGCTTAATATTCCCAATTATTTAGGTATGCAAAAATATGCAGTAATTACACAGATTTTAAAAATAGATGTAAAAAGCTGAGCGAAAAACTGATCTTAAGAGGTTTTTCTGCCAAAAAAAATTAGTTGGCAATTCAAATAATTTAGTTTTATGTATCACGAACTTTTAAGTAAATATCCAATAAATTTTAAGAAATACTGAATGATATTTTAATATAATTTCTCTTTCGCTTTTTTTTTTTTGGAATTTTGAATTTGTAGACTGTTTTCAAACAAGCTTGAGGATTTTTAAATCTGTAATTGGTTCCGGATACCAATAAAAGACACATCTGGACCAGTCTTCATTTGTTCCAGAATGGTCTCTGATCAGTGACCTCTGGGATTTCATTAAGGAAACAATGAAACACTTTTTGTATGTAATTTTTAATAGCTTGACTAGTATGCATGCCTTTCACAAGTTTTACCTGACATAGGGATACCATATAGATCTTATGGTAGAGGCTCCACTGTGCCGGGTAAAGAAAGTAAAGCCTCGAAACGCGTTAAGGCAGGTGGTATTTCTTCTGATGAGTCCTAATGGAAGGTTTTACTTGGAAATATTTCGTTAGATTTAAGGTGCTTTTACTTGTAAATTTACAACGACTTACATTTATTGATGACGACTTTGCATGGATTTGGACATTTCTATTTGGTTGATGGTTCGGTTATACTGTTTGGTCCTAGGTAGTTGGATAGATGAGTAAGGTGAAAACCTCGTTCAAGTCATTTGTCTCCATTGTTGGATTAAGACGACAGTTTTTTTTTTTTTGCCAAGTATTTACCTCTTAAACATAATATGAATCCAGGTTGGATCTAGTGCTGGTGGAGGAATCATCAGAAATTCCTCCCCGACGGACCTTAACCCTGGTCCAGGTTTTACCTGAAATTGATGATTATTTGGCTAATTTTTTACCTTTTACAATGGCAGTATTAAACAAAGGCTCTATTTAGGGTGGTGTTTTTTTTGTATAATTAGTTAGAGTATCCTTATTACTTGGGGACTTTTGGCTTGGCTTTTGGAGATGTTTTGGAATTTTTATTGTTTGTATTTTGGTTTTATTCGATTTCTGATTTTATATTGAATAATAATGGTAATGATAATATTCAAAGGGGTCTGCTGAATATTAGTAAGTGTAATGGTCGTTGTTTTCTTTGTCAAGATCACTTCATCCCTCGAAATTATGTTAAAAGCACTTTATATAATAAAAAGTTTCAATGTTTATGAACTGGACAGGAAAATTGCAAAACAAATAATATTATCAATTTACTTAAATGTAAAAATTTTCCATTGCAATATATGGGGAAAAGAAGTAACAACATATATAAGAGATTAGCAAGGAAAAAACTAACAATTATCTATTTCAACATTGCAGTAATGGTAATTGATCAATATTAAATCTAACTATTACAATTTTAGAAAATCTGGACCTAAAAAACTTTACTAAAGAAGAGAAAAATAATAAATTACGCAGACGAGAAGATTATTGGATCCATGCTCTATCAGTCTAACTATCTATCAGTCTCTAAAAAGTTTCTATCAGTCTAACAAATATATCGTTAGAAGTAAGTTTACTGAAAATTTACGTTTAAACAATTATTCAACTTTATTTCTGCTCATCTTTTATTTAATGTAGCAGCTCTTTACTTTCACCTGAAAAAAATTCTTTGTGGAAAAAAGTTTCTGCCACTCTAACAAATATAACATTAGAAGTAAGTTTACATATATATATATATATATATATATATATATATATATATATATATATATATATATATATATATATATATATATATATATATATATATATATATATATATATATATATATATACGTTTGAACAGTTATTCGACTTTATTTCTAACCTAACCTGACCTAGAAAGAAACACGTGACCCTGTCCCGTTAGAGTCATATTGGATAAAAGACAATATTGAAATAGTGCTAAAGATGCAGATTAGCTACCCTTCCCTATAGGTACGGAGGTACTGCCCAATAGAACCAGGATAATACAGTAAGGATTCAAGTGAAGTGCTATTTTATGTCGTTCATGCGGACGCAATGTTTTGCATCGTCGCTATCGCTTGTCTTGGGATGCTTACAAGGGTCATCCAAATTAGACGAAGGATGCGTATGGCGATGGATGATATGGACCTCGAACTTATTGGTTTATTGAAGTTATTTTTGATCCTTGAAGGTTTTTACCTGTTTCTGATCCTCAATATGTTCTGGTCATATTCCAACCATCGACAATTTTTTCAGGTATTGTCGGGACTACTGGAAAGAGACACATAGGATCCATTGCAAAATCATGTAATCGTTGTCTATTAAGCCAGTAAATTCGCAATTGTGTGTGTATTAATTGGCTATTTAATATATATACTCAAACATAAAAAAAAGAGTATTGATTCAGAGTTCAAAGTGAACGGACCTCTCATAAATTGGATATTTTATTAACATTGTCAAACCAGTAAGCTTTTTCATTGAATTATAATCCCAGTGAAGTTAGTTAGATTTCGCAATATTTCAAAGGATTATAGTTCCTGACCTATATATGAAACCTTTGCTTAATCTTTTAACCTAGTTTCTGGACATTTACATAAGTTTTTATGGCTTACGATTTACGGACACGATTCATCAAAGCAATTTGGTTTCATAAGTGGAAAAAGGGATTATAATTTATAGACTACATTACTATAAGTGAAAATGATTGATCCTGGAATTTGGACGAAAGAAAAACTTTTTTATAATCCAGTGTTGAATTTCATACAGAAAGATCTCGAACAAGGGATTTCCCACGATTCGAAAAAAGATCATGCTTTGGATTTTTTTTCGGCTACTGATGTGTTAGATGCGAGAAAGCTTTTCCTCCAGAAAGAGTTTCCGAGGGAAGTTCCACCCAGGCGAGTTGGTAACAACGCCCAACAAAATAGTATTGCCGATATTATTGCAGTGTTTCAAAGATGCGACTCGGAAGATATAGATGTGCCGGACTTCGTGATAAGGAACGCGAGTGAAATCCCAATAATTCCCGCATCGGCATATTCCATGCTTAGTAGTAAGGTAAACGCCTGTTTTAATGAATTACGCGCTTTGTCAGAAAAGCTTCAAACCCAGCCGCCGTGCCCCCCCCCCCCGCCGCTCCCCCTTTAGTTGAAGATAAACCTACATATGCAGTAATTGTGAAAAATGTTCCTACCGATTTAAGTGATCCTAGCTTGCGAAAAGATAAATTGAATACGCTTGAAGGTCATGAAGGGATTTTAAGTCTAAAACCTGATAATCAAGAAATCATGTTTCTTATAGTTTAAAATGCTGGGTACTGAGAAATGCGCTTGCCAAGTCAACATGATGACTTCTCCTACAGCCTTAAGTTTTGTTTCTCTGAACATTAATGGTACTAAAGATAAGGATGTGCAAATTGACAAGCTGCTAAATTTTGATGTTGCATTCCTACAGGAGCATCTACTTTCTAAAGTTAATATGAACAGTTTAAGGCGGTATGCTACACATGATATATTTATTCGAGAAGCAAAAAAGACCCGAGGTCGCCCTTCCGGCGGCACCGCTATCTTCACTCGGTCGGGATATCAGCCTATACAAATTTATTCTGATGTTAACATTCTAACAATCCAGTGTAATAACATGGCTTTTGCAAATGTGTATCTCCCATGCAATCATCGAAACACTCAGTCATTTACTGCTTTTGCTAAAGCTTGCCATAAACTGAAATCTCTTTTCATAAATTTTGCAGATAAAAATGTTGATTGGATCTTAGCCGGGGATATGAATACTGATATATTGACCTCATCTGATCGATTTGAACTCCTGCTAGATTCTCTGCCAAGTGTCTATCATGTCGCTGCTAAGAACCTGGCTTATACTTACATTCATAATCGAGGCTCCGTTAAATCCAACCTCGACCATATTTTTGTGTCTAAGTCCGGTCTAATTAAATCCGAGGTGTTTGTTGATGAAGATAAAATCCATGAAGACCATCTCCCTATTTCGTGCCTAATTGAGCCTCCTGATGTTCAAGCCCACTTTAAGGGTCCCCATTCAAAATGGTATCAAAAGCCCAATTGGAATCGTATAAACGTAGAGATGTATATTACTACTTTATGCACTCTACTCTCAACTATTAAAGTCCGGTTTTACTTGCTCCAGACTTCGATAGAGTGCCCTGATTCTAAAGAAGACCTAAACTCGTATTATTACCAGATAGTGGCATGTCTAAAGTCGGCCGCAAAAGTTGCAGTTCCGATTGAGCACGTGCGTTCTGGGTCTCGCAAGCCCCAGTGGAATATACATCCGGAAGTGAAAAAAGTAAAGAACCGCGCAAAGTGTTGGTTGCGATTGTGGAACGCTTGCGATCGACCTTCCTCCGGTGCTGTGTTTACAGTATAGCAAAAAACGAAGAAAGAATACAAATCTTGCTTACGTAATGCAAGGCTCAACGCGTGGGACGCTCCAAATAGTAAAAATACTTGGAATAGAGTTATCAATAGCAGTAAGTGTTCTCCCCTACCTCAGTCGGAATTAAACCTTATGAATTTTGTGCGCCATTATATTGACATATTTTCCGTATTTAATCAGTGTGTTCAGAAACATTTTTCTAATCTGCTTAGTTCAGTCCTGACAGTGTCTATTTGTCAATATAGAGTCCCTGCGATAAGTATGAGTGATTTACATTGGGCGGTGAAGAAAGTAAAAAGATCAGATTCTCCTGATTGTGATGGCCTATGCTTTAGGAATTTTGCTTATGATTGCCCATTATTGTTGAACCACCTGCAGTTATTATTCCAGATTTGTATAGCTCAATCTCTGGTTCCTGATAGTTTTCTTTCCGGTAGTGTCACGCCTATACTTAAACGCGGTAAAGATCCAGATTCATGCTCGAATTATAGACCGATTACTGTATCTTGCTTTATGAGTAAGATTTTTTAGTATGTCCTTTTGCCTGAAATAACTTCTAAGTGCGATTTTTCGTCTTTTCAACTAGGATTTAGAAGAGGGGTTGGTTGCCCCAAGGCGCATCATGTGCTCAGCCGGTTGTTAAAGGAAGCTTTTGCCCAGAAGCGTTTATTGTATTGCTGCACAGTAGACATTTCCGGGGCTTTTGATAATGTTGTTCACGCCCAGGCCTTGCATTCCCTTGCTTGTTCTGGAGTCAATTATTCAGTTATTTCTACATTACGATATTGGCATGATAATTCTTATGTGCGTATTAAGCGGCTGTCAAATACTTCTGATTCGGTAGCTGTTAGGAAAGGCGTTAGACAGGGAGGAGTTTTATCTCCTAATATATTTAAATGTGTCCTCGCTACTTGTTTAAAACATCTGTCTCCTATTGTGTTTTTTCGTGATATTGGTGTAAGTTATATTGCATACGCCGACGATGTCCTTTTAGTTAGTTTTTCTCGTCGAGGGCTGGCTCAGAACTTCCGTAAACTGTCTTCTCTACTTAGTGACATTGGCCTATCTGTTAATATGGGAAAGTGTGAGTTTATGTGCTTTAATAGTAGAACTTCTGTATCTCCATTAAACCTCAGTTCGATTTCATTACCTTGTTTGGATAAAGTCAAGTGGCTTGGTATATCGTTTTGCCTGTCCATTTACGAAACTTGCTCCGAGTCGGTTACTAATGCATTAAAAAATATTCGTGTGTCATATGGTAAGATATCTCCAAATAGAGGGCGTTATAATCGTAAGGGCCTAGCCCAGCTTTATAATAGTTTTTCCTCTCCAGGTGTAAATTTTCTATCTGGATTCATCCCACTTACTGAGGAAAAAAGATTTACGGAGACGTAGAAGTGCTTACTTTAGATACTGTAAATATCTGATGCATTTGCCCGGCCGTTTTAAAAATAGAAATATTGTATCCCGTTATGGTGTCATTGATGCTTGCGCGCGACTGGCCAGTGTGTCTTCTAATATGATTATGAATACTAGTAATGTTATTTCTGTCACTGACCCCTTAGTTTGTTTTTTTCATCGTGATATCGGTTAATTTGTATTTTTTTTTTGTTGTTGTTTGATTTCGTAATTATGTTGTTATTTTTTCTTTTATATTTTCCATTACTCCGCAGTGTCATTTATAATGTTCATATGTGGGTCATAAATAAATTATTATTATTATAATAATCCAGCAATTGTTGATCTGAACTTATGTTGTCATCTAAGAAACATCCAGCAATTGTTGTTGACATCCAAGAAACATCCAGCAATTGTTGATGACATCCAAGAAAACAATAAACAAATTAACCTTGAAAGAGGTGTCATTGACCCGTTAGACTCGATCAATAATCCAACAATTGTTGATGTGAACTTATGTTGACATCCAAAGAAAACAACAAATAAATTGACCAACAAACATAACCATTAAACAATCATCCAATAACCAGATGTCTACATCCAAGTTGTTGGACTTATGTTGACATCCAAGAAAACAACATAAGCAAATTGACCAACACACATAACCATCAAACAATCATCCAATAACCAGATGTCTACATTCGCCAATGTTGTTGAACTTATGTTGAAATTCATCAAACAGCGAGACAAACCATGAAATACATCCTGAGTAAGAAAAACCATGAAAAAGGGGGTCATTGACCCTCTCCCGTTAGACTCGATTATAGATGGCAGCACATGTGTTCGTACAGCGCTGGTACTGTCCTCCCTACTTACGTACCGGAGAAATGTTGGACAATCGACGGCAAATATACGTGTGCCAGACTGGCCATGGCCGACGAGCCAACGGAAGACTACGTCGAATCATTACCTAGACTAAATGAGAAAAACGCCCTAAGAGTATCAATTCACCAATTTTTCTTGATATTGTACATGCAGAGACTACAACCATTGTCTGAATTGTTCAATATAGAAATACAAAAGTTAAAGCAAAGTACCAAGAAAATCTTCAAGGTATTCATTAGATGAAGCAAATACCGCAGAACTACTAGTTTGATTCCAATCGTAGAAGAATTGGCTTCACACTTATTCGGGCTATCAACTGAAGAAGACGTGGATATCCCAAGGGAAAACGTAAGAAAACTAAATAACGCAATGAACGTGACCTTACAGGCCCAAAAAATACAAGCCAGCATAGCCAACTATCAGAGGCATAAAATTCAGGCAATTTCAAAGAAAAGCTGTGGAGAAATGCTCCTCTGCTGGATCCAGACAATCCACGTATAGATTCAGTAAGATTAAATCATTTATGGAAATTCACAGAAAAGTCGTCAACAATTGATTTAGCGTCATACCAAACCATTACAGCTTTGATTTACAGACAGATAGCAGAGGAGACACGGAACGAACTCGGAATTTCAAAATCTGGAAAATATTTTTGGAAATATGATACAGATATTTATTCACATAACAGCAAAATAGCCCACTTGAAAGATCTAAGCGAGATAGAAGAAGAGATAGATAAAATCCATAAATGGAAAGAATTGGAAATACAGAAAAATTTACAATTTCTTTCTGCCCTTTCGACAATTGGCGGAATCAAAAACATTTTCGAGAGTGAGTCATATGTGGCACGTGGGCTATAAGAGGGAAAGGCAATTTTTGTTCGCCGTTCTGAGTCATCCAACTCCTGTGAAAGATGTCAACGACGATACCCTTTCGATACCCAAGACGATACCCCATCTTGGCTGTTATCAGGTTGCAATACTTTTGTTGAAATTTCTACTGTTTTAGCAATAAGTTTTTGTTTTAGCAATAGTTATATGAGTGAACCAGAGGTCGTGGGGAGCCGCTGGGCAACTGTCGTGACCTGTGGTTCGTTTTATCCCATTGGTCATAACAGTTTGTCCAGGAAACTCTCATGGGAAAATCAATTCTCTATGAGAAGTGACCTCGAAGAATTACCCTACATTACTTTTACTACTAGGAAAATTTCTCTAACAAAAGTAACTACTAAAAGGAATCTGTGAATGAGATGGGCAGAGAAGCCTCAGTCGTGAAGGAGTTGTGTTCCGGAGGTATACACAAAGTTCTTTTATTCTTTGAGTCTAATTTCGTAACAACATTTCCTTACGAAGAACAACTTGTACAGGAAAAGGAATGCAAGAATGCAAGTACAAATTAAATACTATAAAATTAAAAAGGCCAAGTAAACCACTATAACTCATGATAAACATTGTTAAATTGAAAATGCATAGCTGTCACGTAATCATTAATATACCTTGAACTACTATAACTTAACATAATACTTTAAATTGAAAATATATCACTATTGTGTAACCATTCACTGTCCCTTAACCACAGTACCCTAACGTAACCAATACTAGATTGAGAGTATAAAAACATTACGTAGTCACATACTATTCCTAAAAATACTGTAACCCAACATAATTGTTAGTAAACTAAGAGTCTATAGCTGTAAGCGATCATTCCAGATCATGACAAATCCCAAGTTTAAAGAGTTAATTTATAATACATAATAAGGTGTACCAACGGAAAAGAAACATTCATAAGAGTAAAAAGAAGAAAAATTAAAAATAAAAATAAAGAAAAAATGTCTAATCTTTCCCCTTTCACCTCAAATAACTTAATCAATAGAAGTTCCTCTTAACTGATAAATGTTTTATAATAACACATTTACAGATACCGGTACGTGAGTAACCGTCAACCACTGACACAGTGAGACGTCGAAACAAGCGACTATATGGTACGTTGCTATTATTGACTCAAAATCTAAAATAATAAATCCAAAAAAAAGCAAACATGATGAGATTCCCGAGCCAGCCACAATTAAGTAATTGTAGCCTGGCGAATGCAACGTCATGGAAACTTAAGAAAAGCCATAGCATAAATAATATTAATGATTCCTTAAAAAATGGGTTCTTATGAAAACAGTGGAAAATCTTGACTGTCCCACACTACATTTCCTTTTAAAATCTCCAAGGAAAGTCTTGGAAGACAGAATAATCCTAAGATTAATAGCAACCTTAGTTCATTATAATTTTAGTGCACGTACAATGACAAGAACAATCGAATACACTAGGCTAAGTGCCAACCTAGCATTCTAAATTTGAATATAAGGGATCCCATTGACCAAATATGCCTTATTATCCGAGTACATCGCCAACAACATTTGGTACAATCACGATGATAATAACATCACTAGAATTTGGCCCATTAAATTTTTCTCCATTCTAACAGACCGAGGGCATATGCTAAAGGGTGAATGCTTCCTTAGGGCCTTATACGTCAATTGTGTAAGAAACACATACCTAAACCCAATAAACCCTTCAACGGGATCCGCTATTTTTCAAGTCATCCCGGGGGATTATAAAGACGTAAGAAACAACCCTGAATTTCTTTCATCAAGACGAGAATTTCGGAATCAAAATATGTTAACATCCTCAGGCTCAAAGGCGGTACTGCCTGACGATGCACCCATACTTAAACTGAAAGCCGATATCCGTGGAAGAAATTGTGTATATAAATAATCCAGTCAGGAAAAATAACAGAAAAGCTCACCAATATTATCTGTAATGCTATATCTGGGTTGATCAGCTCTTATTTGAAAAGTGCATCATATAAGTAGGCTAGTAGTGTATAAATACGTTATAAAACTAAGTCAGGATGTAAAGACCCAAAGACATCTAAAGACCCAATTTCGATTACCCGGCATAAAATTACAAAATTGTATCCGTTATAACTAATGATGAACTTATTTTAGAACTAACAAAGAGATGGGGTTAACAAATTGCATGACAATCTTCATCGTTCATGTCGCAGCCCAAGATATTATAAAACATGGGACAATCTTCAAACACGAGACTTCGTTACTTGCAAGTCAGAATACCTGGAAAATATTTATGAAACTGGGTCCCAAACCGTTCGAAACCTTGTTCCAACAAGTAATGAGACAAGCCAAAAATACTAATAAACTGATAGACTCTATTTTCTAATTCTTAAAATGGGACAAGAGCCTGCAATCAACCGAAGATATGCACAACAAGAAAATTAGAGGAGATAAACCCCTCATAATTCCTGAACTGAAATCAAAATTCATAATAGATGATTTTGAAAAGAAAATGTCAGAAATTGATAAGACTCTAGGAACTAACATTAGAGAAAGCCGGAGAAGAAGAGCGCTAATTAAAGTGGATGGTCCCGTAAGTGAACGTACTACGATAAAATCCACCACAAGCTCTTCCGTTACTACTTCCAGGAAAAACAAACTCTATTGTGGGAATTACGCCATGTTGAATTATACCAAGTGTATGGACATACCTTAAGCAACTATGGCAAGGTCATACCGCGAGCAACGTTACTAAAAAAATATCGCCATAGGAAAAAAGGAAAATATCGACAAGCCACAAGGAAGGAAAGATACCATGACAACCACACCCATACCTAGGGCACGAGCCGAAGAAATTCAATCCTCATTATTGACAATCACAACAAATACGGTTCCAGGACCAATCAAACTCGATGGTGATTTACAAACAAGGTTAATCGCTCTGACTTATCTGAAACCAACGGTATTCACAAAGTGGACATGGTTGACCGGACAAAAACCTACGCATACCCATTCCTTCGGCAAAATTTTTATACAAGCAAGAGAGAGAATCCCAATAATGCATACCGAGACGAAAACCATAGTAATTCAAGGATACGATACTAATAACGAAAAGAAAAGCTCAGAGAATAAGAAAAAACGAGAATGCATAAACAAAAAATTTTGAACGATTGACGGCAAATATACCTATGCCAGACAGGCCTTGTCCAACAAGCCAAACAAAAGATAACTTCAAATCATTACCTTAACTAAATGAGAAAAACGCCCTAAGAGTATCAGTTCACCAATCCTTCTTGATATTGTATAGGCAGAGACTACAAGCATTATTCGAATTGTTCAATACAGAAATACAAAAGTTGAAGCAAAGTACCACGAGAATCTTCGAGGTATTCTTTCGATAAAGCAAATACCACAGATCTGCTAGTCTGATACCAATTGTAGGAGAATTGGCTTCACGCTTATTTGGGCTATCAACTGAAGAAGACCTGGATATCCTAAGGGAAAGCATAAGAAAACTAAATAACGCAATGAACGTGACCTTACATGTCCAAAAAATTAAAGCCAGCATAGCCAACTATCAGAGGGATAAAATTGAGGCAATTTCAAAGAACATAACTTGGTGATTGTATGTTATATATTTAATGTATTCAATCTTTTTTAATTATATGAGTATATTTAATAGATAAATCCAATTACATTTTCATGAAAACCTAGAAAAACTTAAATTTTTTGTTTTTTTCAAACCAGCTAGTGTATTCCTGAATAATAAAACACTGAAATGTCATATTAGGCTTTCCGAGTCAAATCTACTTTAGACGACACTTCCGTTCAACTAAATACCACTTGTTATGTATGAGAGAAATTGTCTAATAAAAGTACATGCAGTCTTAACTTACCGTTTGGTTTAATTTTCTTTTCAAAAACGTCCATATTTAGGAATTACTTACACATTGGGGAGGAGAATGTCCCCCCCCCCCCTGGTTTAAGACGCCCAAGCGTGGGTCGATTATGTAAAAAATATAGGAGTGGGTGCGTTTACAGTTACCCAGCTTCTGAGCCGCACTAAAGCTTGTAACTTTTTTATTGGTTGTGACTCACTTATTAAATTTATACAGAATTTCTGTTTTACAATCCCCCCCTAAACTGCAACCATTTTTTCAAAAATTTAAAGTAACAACTTCAACGTTAAGAGCAGGTTATTGAGGAGGGGGACGTCCACCTCACATACGTAATGAGTTTGTTCGTTTTAAGTTTTGATGTCGCTCTTTACTTTTATTTGAAATAACTTGAATCCGGTCCTTGATCGCTTGTTATTATGAAATCAGAATGAAATATATTTTTTTAATTTTATAGTTTTTTTATTGTGATAATTGCAAAACTTATTGCAAATTTAAAGTGATAAGTGTGAAAAACCATGTCGAAACCAAGATGAACACTCAATTGCACAAAACCTTCATTCAACTGGAGGTCTCATGGACTCTAAGATCACTCCCAGCCCCTCAAAATGTCCTTTTCCCAAGATGTACCCGATAAAAATTTTGGATATCCGTCTTGCTTAACCCAATCCACTAGTTAAATGTGAATACCTCAGTTGCTGAGGAAAACCACCACATCCACCGGGCAAGGGTTAATTGTGATTCAATTTACCAATTTTACAAGTATCACGTATTAAAAAAAGACGTCAGATGAGATACTGAATTTAAAAAATCTTAGACTATCAAGATGAAATAGGTCATGATGCAGTTACCAAGCTGAGTTTGCGAGGTGACAAATGGCTAATAAATGTTAAAAGATCTGCTGCTGAAGAATTCAAAGACTCTATTTCAGTCATTTTAGCAGAATCTCCATCCAAGGTGATCACTAAACGGTTTTTCGGGATAGTCAGAGGAATATCGAAGGAATTAGACCTCTCATTCTTGCAAGGATATCCAGGTGTGGTGGAAGCTTGCGGCTCGGTGACACTGACACGGTTAAGCTTGAGTTTTGTGACTCCATGTCAAAAGCCAAGGCAATGCAAAGCGGTGTTAAACTTGGATATGAATATTTATCTGTGAAAGAATATCTGTCGGCACCTCGGTGCTGTCTAAAATGCCGTTCGCCAGACCATAAAGTAGCTGATTGTGCGAGTTTGGTTGCGAAGTGTGCACGCTGTGCGGGCCCTCATATTTCCACCAAGAATTCTCCCCGCCAGCTTGACGCAAGATGTTCCAATTGTGGTGAAAATCATGCCTCCTTTAGTGTTAGATGCAAAGTGCTGAGAGATATCATTGCCAAGAAGAAATGATTGTGCCTGTTTCGATTGTTTCGCTTAATATAAATGGTACTCGTTTAAAGGAGCATTTGATTGATGAATTGTGTGACCAATTTGACATAGTATGCCTTCAAGAACACTTCCTGACCTCTACTAGCATTAACGTGTTAAAAAGAAGTCTTAATCATTCCGTTTTTACAACTAATGCTGAGGTCACTTTTGGTAGACCTTCTGGAGGCCTCGCGTGCATTGTTAAGAATAACCTGAGTTTTCTCTCCAGTTTGTTTTCACAGTGATAAATTCATCCTTGCGGTTCGGTTTGGTAATACTGTGCTGATAAATGTTTATCTCCCGTGTAAAAAAAACTATTTCCGCTTTAAACGCGTATATGAAAGCATCGGCTAATCTTAAGGCTATTCTTGCGTCTGTTGTATCGACTGGTTATGATTTCATAGTGGTTGGTGACTTCAACACAGATATTACAAGTCAGTCAGTTCGATCTGATATAGTCCTTGATGCATTTTCTGCTTATAAAATAGTTGAGAAAAGTGTTGATTATTCATATATTCACCAATCTGGAAGCTTGTCTAATATTGACCATGTAGTTTCCTCGCCAAATATTAATGTATCGACTGTTCTCGTTCATGAAGACTATCGTGATATTGACCACCTCCCGATTTCGCTCTCTGCTTCAGTAGTTGCTTCCCGTTCTACTAGACCATTTACACAAAGTTCCAAGTGGTTTTACAGGAATAACTGGAATAGAGCTAATTTTGCACTTTATATTACTACGTTTGTCCGCGTTATTGGGTTCTATAAAAGTTCCTTACCATTTGCTTCAAGCTACTGACCGTTTCTCAAATGATAAGCAGTCTCTAAATGAATATTATGATAAAATAATTTGGTGCTTAAAACAAGCAGAGGCGACTGCTTTTCCTCTAGAAAAGATTAAAGTTAAAACTAGAAAATCAGAATGGGTTTTGGACCCACAATTAAAAGTTGTACAGAATAAAGCTAAGGTTTGGCTACGAATATGGGTGTCTTGCGGTCGGCCAAATCGAGGATTTTTCTTCGATCTGAAGCAAAGTAACAAGCATGTATATAAAAAACGTTTACGGCAGTCTAGGGTATCTGGTTTTGATTTTCCTGCGTCGATAAAGGAGTGGTCTCATGTTCTGAATACGGATAAGCTTAGTAGTGATTTTTCTGAAAGTCCTATAGCAGTTTATACTTGGGGGTCCTATTATAATGATATTTTCGGCAAGGTGAACCGGGAAGTTGAAAAGTTTTTTAGTAACCTTCTTGAGTCGCGTTTGCCTAATCATATTTCTCAGAGTAATGTATTACCAGTTTCTACTGTTGATATTAGTCAAGCTATTAAGAACATGCAATCTAGCTCTGTTGATCAAGACGGAATTTCGTCTTATCATCTAAAAGTAGGTTGCCCAACTTTGCTAGATCATCTTCAGCTACTGTTTCAGATGTGTTTATCTACTTCTATGGTTCCCAAAATCTTTCTCTGTGGCACAGTCACCTCGGTTTTGAAGCGTGGAAAAACTTTGTCAGAGTGTAGTTCTTATCAACCAATTACTGTTTCTTGCACTCTTAGCAAAGTTTTTGAATATATTCTTCTCCCTTTCATTTCAGAAAATGTTAATTTTGGTGAAAACCAATTTGGCTTTCAAAAAGGCTGGGATGTCAGCACGCCCATCGTGTTCTAACTTCCCTCCTGTTGCAATCTGTTAAAGATATATCTCCTCTTCATATCTGTGCTCTTGATCTTTTGAAAGCTTTCGATAGTATAGTCCACTCACATGCAACTTATTCCCTTTTTTCCAACAATATTAGCCTTTCTATTGTTGTTTTGTTACGGTACTGGTATTCGAATTCTTTTATTCGGGTAAAATGTAATGGAGTAGTTTCTGATTCAAGGTGGTTTCTTTTGCGTGGAGTCTGACAAGGTGGTGTGCTTTATCCAACTATTTTTAAGTTGTGTATTACTTCTAGTCTTTTATCCTTGCTTCTGGTTTCCATTTATGATGGAATAAATGTCAAGAACCTTATTTAAGTAGACAATGGCCTCATTGACATTCGTTCTAGGGCTACACTTTCACATACAGTCAGCTGGATCTCAGACCAGTTCAGATGGATTGGGTTTATGTTGAACGTTGATAAGTGCGAATATATTTCATTTAATTCGAGTGCGAGTCTCCCTCTTAACTGTGTTTTTTTTCTATTCCCTGTGTCTCATCTTTTCGATGGCTTGGTCTTCACATTACTAAAAATCTCACAACACTTCGGGCTCTGACAGTTTCTAATGCTAAGAAAAAAAAAATCCAGATCGGATATTAAAAAATTGTTGCAATAGAGGGAGGTACAATAAAAAAGTACTTGGGAAATTATATTCTTCATTTTGCGATCATTCTATTCTTTTTTTTATCTGGTTTTCTTCCGATTCTGAAGCCTAAAGATCTAAATTCTATCCATACTTATTATTTTAAATTTTCTCGGTACCGTGTGTGCCTCCCTCCGTGGTTCAAGAACCAGAATCTAATATCGTGATGCGACCTCCCTGATTTACGGGAAAAAGTGACTGTGCTTGCGGGAAAGCTGTCGTTGTCTGCAGGTCTTACTGCGCACCATAATTTACGTCGTTTTATGTAAATAATTGTTAACTGTGCGAGTTTGCTTTTTTTTGTTTGTTTTTTTGTTTTTTTTTGTTTTTTTTATGTACTCCGCTTCTTTTTTATAGTGGGTAATAAATAAATTCTTATTATTATTATTGTCCTTACGTATGTGAGGGGGTTTGTCCCCTCTTCAAAAACTTGCTCTTTATGCTAAGGTTTAAATTTCGTCCCAATTCTTTAAAAACGACTCCTAAAACACAAGGGTCATTTAATTAGAACAACAAGTAACTTTTTTTTAAGTGCCCAAAAACTATAGCGTCAAGAGCGAGGTGTTGAGGAGGGGGGCAACCCCCCTCATATACATAATCATTTCTGTTCATTTTAAGTTTTTGTGTTGCTCCTTACTTTCAGTTGAAAAAACTTGTTCTAAAGTTTTAGTGTTGCTCCTTACTTTCGGTTGAAAAAACAATTTTCAAAAGGCAATGGAAAAAGTATGTCAATTAAAGTAAAAGTATAGAAAAATGAAAAAAGTAAGTAATTACAAAAAATACACAACAATAGCCTACTTATAAAAACTAGGATATAAACTCCCAGCATTCAGTTGTGTTGAACAATGCTGACGCGTTGGATGGATATTCTTTAACAATATTGACAGTTTTGAACTTGGTTATCAAACACCAAAATATTTATTGTCTTTAGACTCTGTGTTCATAAAAAGTAACGAATTATCAAAGTAGTCAAACTTTCACAAAAGAAACAAACATTCTTGTGTTCTAATAACTGCTCTAATTACTAATAACCAAATACATATTGTGGATCACCATAAAAATCTGATTCTTTGACTGAATGTTATGAATAGTTAGGCTCTTATACTTTCGTCATTGACAAGGATCATTATTTACATACCATTCATTACTATGAAGAATTTAATTTTTTTTTTTGACCTAACCAAATCTTATAGAAAAAATGTTTGTGGAAAACTGGTTAGGGGTTACTCAGTTACAAATTAGAACTTAAATTTTCCTTATTTTGGGTCAAAATCTATTGGCAGGAAGTTAACAATGGGGCAACAAACATTTTTTCCATGGTTTTCCACAATTCTGCTCTCTTTCCTTTGGTTTCCTTATAATAACTTTATAGTCCCAAATTTCCAGGGGGGCCATGGCCAACCCTGCCTCTCCCCCCTTGCCGTTTTACCCAGCCCTAACAATGCATTTCTACATTAATTCAATCTAGTCCAATGTTGATGGTCCTTTGTTAAACCAGTTATTCTTGTAATTTAGAATTTATCTTTGTCTATAATTGAGTGCATTTGTAACTGAAATTATTATTATAATTATAAAGATAAAAAAGGCATAAAGTAGCATATTCACCGTGTTCTTATGTCAGTAATAGATTTACTGTTTGAACTGATTATTTAATAGCCCTAATTGCGTCTTAGACAAAATTTCCTTTCAAATTTCTCATATTCATGCAGCCCTAGCCTAGCAAGCCCCAAAAAAAGAATAGCAAAGATATACTGGTAATTTTGTACCCGGATTCCTTTCTGAAGGCACTTTGGTAAAGGTTAAGGTGAGGGGCACACTTGAAGCAAACCTTAAATGTTCTTAAAACTCATTTAAAACAACCAGAAACACTTACTATTGTCATTCCTGAAAGTGCATTGCTTTGCTTTAATCCACCCTCCCCCCCCCCCACAAAAAAAAAAAAATGGAGCAAAATATAGCACAATATTAAAAACATACAAATTTACAAAAATTTAGTGGGTCATAATGCATTTTTCAAAACTCATGGGGGGGGGGGTGGAGAATGCTGAATACTAAAATTGAGAGTTTATTTAAGAATGTAGGAAATTTGAGAATGTAGGAGATGTCTAGAATAATTTTATGAAAATAATTTGTGAAGTTGCTGATGGTGTCTTATGGAGGAAAGTTAGGATTCAAGCTAGGAATGTTAGTGAAAAGGCTTTATGTTTAATAAAAGGGAGAAGGGGCTTGTACTTGAATCAATTGAGTGATAGATCAAATGAAAATAAGTGGAATGTAAAGGAAGGGAAGAAAGCTTTAAAGTAAGCTAACTAAGTTGCTAAGGCTAGGAATGAGCGAAGATGAAAAGGTGATATCGGGTAATGAAAAGATTGATCAGGTTAACAGCTTCACTTACCTTTGTAGTAATATTAGCAAAGACAGTGGGAGCAGTGAAGATGTTTAAAGTAGAATAGCCAAGGCTCAGGGTGTTTCTTCACAGTTGATAAAAGTTTTGATGAATAGGAATATAAGTCTGTGAACCAAGATTAGAATATAGGAAGTGATGGTAGTGGTCAAACATGGTTCTGAGGCATGTGTGCTCTGAGAAACAGAGGAAGATTTGCTATATGTTTTCTAGGGAAATTGCCTACAGATTGTTTTGGGTAACCAGCTGACTGACCATATCTCAAGCAGTAGGTTGTGTAAAAAGTGTGGTTCAATCGTGCTTTCTAGGGCTATAATAAGAGAAAGTTTGATCTGGCTAGGGCATGCTCTTTGGATGACAGATTGCTACAAATTGTCCTTTCTGGCCAACCATCTAGGGCTAAACGGAAAGCAGGTCGTCTGCAGTGGGGGTGGGAGGATGTCATAAAGAAAGATTTATGGGAAATGGGAACTTCCTGGGAGGGTGTAAAGATTTAGGCATTAAATAGACTAGCATGGAGGAGGAGTATACATAGATATATTGACCTCAGGCGACTTGGTGCTGTGGTGAGTTGTTAGTAGTAGTAGAGGGGGGACTTAGAACTTTATCAAAAGACGCTGCAAATCCAGTTTGTTAAAGGGACATATCTGCCCTATCACAAGAAAGGCTAAGGGCATTAATTCGAAACTTTTGGGGAGTGTTGAGGGGAATGCTGAACTAAATCAAAAGCCAATATATGCATCCGGGTTTTCAAAAGGGTGTAACTGTAATATCTCAGGATTGGCTGTGAATATTAAATTGAAATTTATAGGGAATGTTGCTGCGGATTTTGACCTAAGTCAAGAAACTCCGTGTGCATGCAGGTTGTTAAAAGGGTGTGTTTGCAATATCTCAGGAGTGGCTAAGGATATTAAATTGAAACTTTCAAGGAATGTTGAGGAGGATGTTGAACTAAATAAAAAAGACACTCTTCATCCAGGTTGTGAAAAGGGTGTTAACTAAATCAAACAGTTCGTGGTAATGAACTGTAAGTAAGGAGCAACCCGGCTCAATAGTAGCCGAAAGTCTAAAAAACTGAATTTTGATACCAATAGATACATAAGAAGAATCAGATTTGTATCCTAATTTCAAATATAGGGCCTATAAGTTTCATCAAGTTTAGTCTTACCCATCAAATGTTACGCGCCTGAGAAAATTTGCCTTATTTTCGAAAAAAGAGGGGAACAACCCCTAAAAGTCATAGAATTTTAATGAAAATCACACCATCAGATTCAGCGTATCAGAGAACCCTACTGTAGAGGTTTCAAGCTCCTATCTGCAAAAATGTGGAATTTTGTATTTTTTGCCAGAAGAAAGATCACGGATACGTGTTTTTTTTTTTTTTATGGCTGTGATCGTATCGATCCAGTAGTCCTAGAGTATCGTGAGAGGGCTCATTCGAACGAAAATTAAAAGTTCTATTGCCGTTTTTAAGTGACCAAAAAAATTGGAGGGCAACTTGGCCCCCTCCCACGCTCATTTTTTTCCCGAAGTCACCCAATCTAAATTTCGAGATAGCCATTTTGTTCAGCATAGTCGAAAATCTAATTAATAGTGTCTTTGAGGATGACTTAATACCCTACTTTTCCCGGGGGAACGGCTGCAAGTTATAAACTTTGCCCATTGTTTACATATTATTGTATTGCAAATATTATTGTATGGCAAATTATTGTATTTGCCCAATGTTACCAATAATAGTCTTGGTTATTGGGAAGTATACAGGCCATTTCAGGAGGAATGTTTTCTAGTGGGGGGTCAGGGTCAGAGTAGGGGTTACGGGGAGGATCTTTCCCTGGAGGATATTTCCTGGGACAGTTCTATGAAGGGAGCACCGGATTTTCTAGCATTATTTAAAAAACGATCAGAAACTAAATAAAAAACAAGTTTGTTTCAACTGAAAGTAATAAGCAATATTAAAAATTGAAACGAACAGAAATAATTCCGTATATGAGGGGGGTCGCCCCCTAGTCAATACCTCGCTCTTTAAGCTAAATTTTTTTAGTACTTTCAAAAGAGCTATCTATTCTAATTAACCGGCCTTTGTAATTCAGGGGTTTATGATTCGTACAAAATTCGAACTTTAGCGTAAAGAGCGTGGTATTGAATAGGGAGCGAACTCCTTAATATACGTAATAAAAACATACGAATGTAGAAATTCGTTACGTAAGTTAATTCGTAAGTTAGGTCAGAACAAAATTTTGAGAAAGCCAAATAGACAAAAAAAGGAAAATTAATATGCGATTTTCGTTTTAATTATTCATGTATGGTGAGCCAAAGTCAAAGTTGCATTAATTCAAAAATTTTCAGAAATAAACTAAAAAAACAAGTTATTTTAACTGAAAGTAAGGAGCGTCATTAAAACTTAAAACGAACAGAAATTATTCCGTATATGAAAAGGCTGTCCCCTCCTCAACGTCTCGCTCTTTACGTTAAAGTTTGACTCTGTCTGACAACTTTATTTTCTAAAACAATAAAAAACTTTAGCGTAAAGAGTGAGGAGTTGAGGAGGGGACAGCCCCTTTCATATACGGAATAATTTCTGTTCGTTTTAAGTTTTAATGTCGCTCCTTACTTTCAGTTAAAAAAACTTGTTTTTTTAGTTAATCACATTATAACATGTACATCCATGCTGTCAAAGGGCATATCTGCAATATTTCACGAACAGCTTAGGGTATTAATTTGAAACTTTCAGGGAATGTTGAGGTGATGTTCAACTAAAGCAAAAAAAATATCTGCATCTAAGTTTTCAAAATGGCATAGGCTATCTGTAATATCACAGGGAGGGCTTATTGTATTAAGTTGAAACTGTCATAGAATAACAAGGGGGGTGTTGAACTAAATCAAAAAACAAAATTACTATACAAATTGTCGAAAAATTGTTCCCTGAAAAACTTTAATGGAATGCTAAGGGGTTCCTAAGCTGAATCAAAAGACATTAAATGCATCCAGTTTGTCAAAAAAGGTACATTTGCAATATCTCAGGAATGACTAAAGTTATTAAGTTGGAACTTTCAGCTAATATTGAGGGGGATATTGAACTAAACCAAAAGAGACTACATGCATCCATGCTGTCAACGTTTTGTATCTGCTGTGTCTCAGGATTTATATCGGCTGGGAATAAATTGAAAGTTCCAGGGAATGTTGAGGAGGCTGTTGATCTAAATCAAAATACACTATACCTATCAAGGTTGTTAAAAGGGCATATATACTATATTGTAGGAATAGCCAAGTGTGTTAGGTTGAAAGTTTCGGCGAATGTTGATGCGGATGTTAACTGAAGGGGACATTTGCTACGAATATGTAAATAAACAACATTTTACTGTGAATAAGCAAAAAAAGGGTATTTTAATCTTGCACCGTCTTAAAAGCATGGCTCACTCAGCACATCAATTGTTGGTTTGTATCGTTGTTTGTTTTATTACATTATTTATATATTCGTTGTCATTATAGAAAATTTATTTTACCAAGCCTTTTTATCTATTGTGATGTGATATTGTGATGTGATGTGATTTATCTATTGTGATGTGATGTGATTTATCTATTGTGAATAGGTAAGCCTTTTATCTATTGTGATCTATTGTGATGCACCAGTCTGTATGGGGTGCAGCCTATCCTGGACCTACCCTCCTCACAAGTGGTACCCCATCAATAACAGAGTTTCATTATTTTGCTTTAAAATTTAACACTCTGGCGATGGGGATCCAGGACGTTGACTCCATCAAATAGACTTTTAAGTTAATGAAACAAACATCAAACTTTAATAAAAGGCCATTGACATAAGTTAAAGCACTATTGGGCCTAAGTTTTCTAATTAACCTAGGTGTGACCTTGATCTCAACTTGGATGTCAATTTCCTTTGCATGTAAACACCCATACACAGGCTGAGAATCGGGGAGATTCCCCTTGGGAAACTTTGGTAATAAAGGCCTAAAATGCGCTTTTTTCCTATCCCCCCCCTACGCGTAGAAAAAAATGGTCTGGCCCCCTATTCTTAAAAGGTCAGATCCATATGAACCCATGATGCTGGTCTATTAACTTCGACTAGGTGTGTACACAGGCTAGGGGTTATTATACCAGGTGTCTCAAAATATTAATATAAATTTTCCTGTAATTTCCCATATTTTTCAGGAAACTTATTCATTTCTTGTGAATAATTTCTGGAGAAAATTATAGGTTAAGAAAAAATATCAAATCTTTTGTACTGTTTTGTTTTATTTGGACTTTTATTCCCATTTTTTTTTTAATGTTTATGTTGTGCACATAATGCTCATAAAACACCCCTAAACATCTTAGGAAAATGGTTTCCCTAGTGTCAGATGCTAAATTAATTCAATTAGATGAGGTACATACCTATAAAGCCTCTTTTTCTTTCTTTCTTTTTAATGACATATTGCATAATTTGCCACCCTAGCCAGTGGGGTTGGAGGAGTCGTATTATTTCCAAAGGCGTATTTTGAGGCTGTTCTACAGTCCTAGTTAAAATGGATCTCTTGAAGTGACAGTCGTATGACTTGTGAGGTCACCAAGGCGTGTTGGGTGAAAGGGAGCAAGGTCTTCTGATCCATTTATTTCCTTGAAGAGGGCACTACATCTCAGAATGAGCAATAAAATCCCCCTCAGTTTGTGCGGAGCGCTTCATGGAGAAACCTGGCACTGCGTTATGGATTGCTGTTTAGCACGAGGAAACGTACGTGGCTTGGCAGACGTGGTTGGAAATCGGCGCTTAGGGGTGCGTGTCTGGGGACTGAGAGCGGGCAATCCCTCAACCGATTATCTAATAAATACAGTTTTTTTGCATTTTCTTGAGCGATTAATGTCACAAATTTGTTTCAGTATATTGTTAGTATTGCAGGTTTGAGCTAGTCAGAGTAGTTTTAAAGTTTTTGTTGAAAATTTTTCTGGGTATTTAGTGGATATTTTTAGATATTTCGTTGTTCTGTACAAATCAAAGAGCCACAAAAGCTCAGGGACGTTAAGTCTGAAAGACAGAGTTAATCAATGTGGTTAGTGAACAGCTGATATTTGGATGGGGAAAAGCAAGCCTAATCGGCTGATTCTTTTCTTTCTTAGGCATGGCAACAAGATGTACTCTAGAAAGACTTTCCAGATGTGTTAAACTTATCAGAGGGGTGTCGCAGATGAGTCCAAAGAAAGTTCTCAGAAAGAATGTTCGATGCCTCCAGGTAAGACAAAGCAACAAGGTTGTCAATACTTCTTCAATTTCTTATCTACTCGGTATATAGGATTATCCCTTCAAAAAAGATTAATTTAAAAAAAAAAATCAAAGAAAATTGAGGAGCTCTATTAAACCAGACAAACAGAAATAAATTAAAATAAAAATTGAAACTCGAAACGAATAAAAATCAATCTCATTGAGTAAATGACATCTGAAACGACCAGAAATAACAATGAATAACCGAGTCAAAGTTGAAACGAGTAGAAAATACAACAAACAGGAGAAGGGGTAACACACCCTAAGCCTTGTAAAGGCCAGAGCATCCTTTGCGCTTTGCTGAAAACAGTTTTTGTTCGAGAAAAGTGTTTATTTGTCATAACATTGACGGAAAGAGAAAGAAAATTATCATGTTGACCATGATTACCGAAAAGAACTAATGAAAGTAGACTGAGAGTTTAATATATAATAATATTCATTCCTGGAAGTCTCTGCAATTTTGATTTTATTAACGTTAAAAAAAAAAAATGTGTTCTTTGTCCTTCTCCCTTATGTATTTAACCTTCTAAAGACCATAAACGTAATTTTCACTTTACTGAAAGCAATCTTTATTTTGAAATATACGTGTTTTATTTATCATAACATAAAAAAAATATACCTTCATAACCAAAATTGGCTGTACTCAAAAGAACAAATGAATGTGGATTGAAAATTTGATATATACTGATATACATTTCTGAGAGTCTTAATAATTTTTGGTTTATTAAAGCTATAAAAGGGAGAAAACGTTTAAAATGTATTTTGTTTTCAGTAAAGTATAAATTGCATTCTGGCCTTTAGAAAGCTAAAGAGGCGTTAGAACTACACCTCTTTGTGGTAATTTCTGCTCGTTTTGAGTCTGAAATGATTATTTATTGTAATTAATTAAGAACAAATTTCCAAAAGAGAAGTTTTTATTCTTATTTAACTGAAGTCAATTAAAATCGCAGGCAAGTGTCATATGAATCACAGTTTGTGTCATATAAATGGTTTTTTTTACGGCATTCTTAATTGACGAAGAAATCTTATGCAGAATTGTGACAGCTGAGGCAAATAGAAAACAAACTTCAATAGTACCCTTATTTCCCCAAGCTTTAATAATTCCCGCTTTTAAATTCTTTCATTCAGATATAGGTGGACATTTAGGAATAACTAAAACCTTCCATAAATTAAAACAATATTTTTATGTCCCGTTTGCTTTAACAAAAAAAAAAACTGGATTTCCACTTGCGAAAAAAACTTTTCCCCAAATTAGGTAACAACCCACAAATACGTTGAATTTTGCACGTAAGCACTTACCCATAGCTATTGCGAAATTGTAAGGTGATCAGAAAATGATGCTTTTTTTAAAAGATGCCGTTTTTGCTTCTATGCAAAGGAAACGCTTTTCTTAGCTATGCAATACGTTGCATATCTCCCTTCCCTAGTTGTTGATGCCCTCATCATATAATTAAAATATTTTATGTCATGCATTTATTTTTACAATTGAAACATTGTTCATTATTTTCATATAAAAGGATTATGTTTCATTCACCATGGGGGACTAATAATATTATATAAAAATAGCCCAAGCAATGTAAAATATAACCTTTCAAATAATAAAAGATATCTGGACGATCTCTTAGTAATAAATTGTGCAGAGTTTATTGAGATTTCAAAAAATATTTATTCACAAGAGTTAATTCTTGAGCCTAGCTATGGGATGGGACACTCCGACCATTTCTTAGATTTAAATATTAATATTTCAAATAATAATAAATTAGTTTTTAAATTATATAATAAAACGGATGATTTTAATTTTGAAGTAAATAATTTTCCATTCCTTGAAAGTAATATACATTCAAATATTACTTATTCGGCTTATTATTCCCAATTATTTAGTTATGCAAAAATATGCAGTAATTACACAGATTTTAATAATAGATGTAAAAAGCTGAGCGAAAAACTGATCTTAAGAGGTTTTTCTGCCGAAAAAACTAGTTGGCAATTCAAAAAATTTAGTTTTATGTATCATGAACTTTTAAGTAAATATACAAAAAATTATAAAGAAATACTGAATGATATTTTAATATAATTTCTCTTGTGTTTTTCATTTTTGGTAGTTTGAGTTTGTACTGGGTTTCAAACAAGCTTGAGGATCTTTAAATTGGTTATGGGTTCCAGATACCAATAAAAGATACATCTGGACATGTCTTCATTTGTTCCAGAATGGTCTCTGTCAGTGACCTCTGGGATGTTATTACGGAAACATTGAAACACTTTTTATATGTAATTTTTAATAGCTTGACTAGTATGCATGTATTTCACAAGTTTTACCTGACATAGGGTTACCATATAAATCTTATGGTAGAGGCTCCACCGTGCCGGGTAAAGAAAGTAAAACCTCGAAACCCGTTAAGGCAAGTGGTATTTCTTCTGATGTGCCCTAAATGGAAGGTTCTACTTGGAAATATTTTGCTAAATTTAAGGTGCTTTTGCTTGTAAATTTACAACGACTTACATTTATTGATGGCGACTTTGCATGGACTTGGACATTTCTATTTGGTTGACGGTTGGGGTATACTGTTTGGTCCTTGGTTGTTGGATAGATGGTTAAGGTAAAAGCCTCGTTCAAGTGCACTTTTTTCTAATTTGGTGGTTTAGGACGACAGTTTTTTTTTTTTTTTTTTTTTTTTTTTTTTTTTTGCCAAGTAATTACCTCTTAAACATAATATATATATTTTTTTCTTTTACTAAAAGCTATGATAATGTTTATTAGATTATGTTCCTACACCTTAGATCAAACCAATGTCACTGACATATTGGATACTATTTTAAATATACTGACAATAATTGGTTTCTTTTTTTTAATACCAAGCTTCAATTGTTTTTCTTACGTTGTATTTTATTTAGGGTTAAGTATGTTTTGTTTTTCATTATAATTACAAAAATTAAGTATAGTTTTGTCCAATTGATGGCGGGTATTACAAATTTTAAACACACATAATTACGAAGTTGGAACAACATAGTACAATAAGTTTCACAGTATTTCACCTATTTTCTGGCATTTTATTTTTGATCACTTAATTTTTATCACACGTCTTTTTTAATCTGTTCTGTTTCACATCCTGCCATAATTCTGCATTTTCCTTATCTACCCTTTCCACTTGTTGATTTTGATTGATTATTGTTATTGCAAAAGCGAACTTAGTCTTTTCTTCCCGTTATCACTGTAATTAAACTTGAAATTTATAATAGTCTATAAATTTTAGAATTACTGTCAAAAGTTTTCTTTAGTTCCCCATTTTTGAACGTTTATATATCCAGGTATCTATCAAAACCTTACTTGGATGCAATGTTCATTTCTTAAGGTCGAAGCTTATATTAATCATATCTTATCTTTGTTCTTGATGAAATTGTCCTTATATAGTGAAGAAACCCGTATGGCAGGCTTCTCATCTGATTGTTTTGCGGGGTTATGTCTTCAGTTGTTGATCCTGGATACTTGGATTTGGTCTGCATACATGTAGTTTCTTTAATCTGGTATAGGTTTCTTCTGATTTGAGGAATATAGTGAGTTTGTAATCTTCTGCTAAGGAGGATATACCTCTTTATTGATTTATTCTTTGTCTTCTAAGTTCTTTATAAGATGGGGAACAACATGATTTAAATGGATTAATTTCTGTATTTCTTCAAGTTGGAATTAAATTGCGGGTGTTTCTTTATGATGACTGGGTTACTTAGGTGCCGTTTGTGGTGATGATCAACGTGACTGGGAAATATCAACAATGTATTTTCTTGGGTTTTTCCGGTGGTCGACGAATTATGACAATGGATGTTACATTGATAAGACCATATTGGTTCTTTGTGGTATGGATAATTAATGAGGGATAATTAATGTTTGGATGACACCAATGGAAAATTGGCTCTAAAATAATCTTTTCTTTTTCTCCTCTGACTCTCTAATTTGATAAGAATATGCAGGAAAGAATAATTAGCCAATTGGCCACAGAGGTTCGAAATATTGGCTCCATGGAATTTAAGGCCTTTGATTTGAATTAAAATCAAGTTGCCATTGCTAATTGGAGAAAAAGCCAAGACAGATACTCTGTCTGAGTGAGAGCCAAAGCTGGCCTAAGCCTCTTTTACGATTGCATAAAAATAATGTAGTTTCACTTGTTTATAGATATTCTATCATGATTTTTTGCTGACTCATGACGGATAATGTCCACTGAACTTGTATGCAAAAGGGGAATCTGAATTGTTACAGTTCATGGTAACATACTTCAAGTAA
The DNA here is from genome assembly GCF_049724085.1 of Artemia sp. Qi Xiang Cuo. Taxonomy (NCBI): domain Eukaryota; kingdom Metazoa; phylum Arthropoda; class Branchiopoda; order Anostraca; family Artemiidae; genus Artemia; species Artemia sp. Qi Xiang Cuo. Next base: position 1,471,986 of record NC_142806.1, on the reverse strand, counting down.
GGAGCGATTTGGCAGTAGAAAGAGGTTGACTATTTCTGGGGGAAGTCCATATATGGGCATTGACCTACTAACGGGACAAGATCATTGATCTACAAACGGTACAAACTGGATTACATCCAATCAGAGGGCTACAATCTGTATATGAACAAGATCACGTGTCTCTTTCTAGGCCAATCATGGGAGTCGGAAATACTAACAGCACAAGATTACACACTTATTTCTAAGTCAATGGATTTACATAATTTCTCTTACATCAAAATTCCACCTTGAGACTTTGTTTATAATGATCACGGTTTGAGGTTAAAGTAATATTCTCTTTCAAAACATCATGGAACAAACCTCGAATACAAAGGATTTAGAAGTTTTAGCTAAGCAAATTTATAATGTGAGTTCTGTTTAGTAAATTTCCTTTGTTTTTTTCCAAAAAAATCATTTTTTATGCAAATGAATTTTAGCCCCCCCCCTCCAATATATTCAAATTCAGGTTATATATTTACATATTAGAGGGGGATGGGGTTGCATGAAGTCTATGTTAAGTGTAACCAAACTTAGCATTATGTTTACACATTAGGGGGGTGGGGTTGCACGAAGCAAATATTAAGTGTAAGTCAGCTAGCATTTTTACCTCTGATTGCAAATTTTAGGCCTACATGATGTATGTATGATCTTTTTTCTATCTAATTTTAAGCCTATATTCAGGAACTGTGTTATCAAGTCTAGATATCTAAATACCCCCTGTTTCTTGAGCTTATAACATTTCGAAAGTTATGCTAGAGTCTGTAGCCTACGTAACTATATAAATTTGACAATTTACCCTCTCCCCCACCACATAATTTCCGGTTTTTTCATTAGCCCTGGTTTTTTGGAAGCATAATTTCTAATATATTTACAGGACTCTATGCTATATTATGAGTTTTTTTGTTCCATAGGCTTTTCCGAAGGAAACAAGAAACTTTTGCATTATATGACACACGAGCGGGGTGGGGTCGCATGAAGTCTATGTTAAGAGTATGCCAACTAGCATTATATTTACACATTGGGGAGGTGGGGTTGCATGAAGCAAATATTAAGTGTAAGTCAGTTAGCATTTTTACCTCTGATCGCAAATTTTAGGCCTGTATGATGTGTGTATGTTAACAATCTTTTTTCTATCTAATTTTAAGCCTATAGGGTAAAACACCCAGTAGTCGGACACTTTAATCACTTTGATAACTTTTTGACATTTAAACTACTCTAATTACTGTATTATATCACATAGAAACTTAATTTTTTTACAGTTAAAATCCCTTTCCTTTTGTTAACAAGTAGGTTATTAATTCAAATAGTTTCGCTTGTACAGCGCCTCCTATTTTTAAATTTACTAAGAACTGACAAATATGCTCATAGCCGGAAATAGGAACGGCTCATTGTAAATAGTTATGACGCAATATTGCTCATTTTCGTCCAGTGATTTGCCGATTTCCGGACGGTAGCAAACGAAACTGGTTTTCGCACAGCTGTTGCTATATGCTGTTATCTCAGACAAGGTAATTTCAAAATAGCTACTGGTTGTTAATTCACCATTTCGCAAATGAAACATTAAATTTTTAAAGATTTATTGATTTAATAAATTTGATTTTCCGAGAAGATAATTATTCAGATTGTAATTATTGAGGAAAGTGAATTATCCTTGTTATGCCATGAGGGCAGGTGGGGATCAAGGATTCTTTTCGTGGGGGGGGGGCAAAATAGGTTTATCGAATAAAAAAAATTTAGGGGTGTAAAATAGTTGATCTTATAAAATTGCATAAGTAGTAAGTTTAATTAAAGCAAACTTCAGTTAATTAAGTAAAGTACACTACTTTAGGCTACACTAGGGGGACGTGCGCTCCTTCGCCCCCTCTCCGCAGGATCAGCCACTGAATGAGGGGAACTGGTATTCCCTTTTACAATGTTTTCAACTATGCAAGATTCCAATGGTACACTTTTCATATTTATCTGACACTATTTTTGATGTGTTTTAGGCGTTTTATAGAAATCACCATAAACTTCTTTACGGAATAATATTTTACTTTTAAACAAAACCAAATAATAGTTACCATTCCTGAATCAATTTCACATAGCAACTTTTTCTCAATAGTAATTTTTTTTCAAAATGTTTTTTGCTTTTGGTTACTATGCGCTGTTGTTTGTTCTTTACTAGGTTACACCTACCTCTGCAACCATAACAGTGGTGAATCCAGAGGGGGGGTGAGGAAGCGCGCGCCCCCTAACGTAGTTTAAGTAGTGTATTTTACTTAATTAGCGCAAGTATGCATTAATTAAACTTGCTCCTAACACAAGTTTATCGGATCAACCTATTTTGCGCCCCCCCCCCTACAAAGTTCCTGGATCCGTCCTTGAACCGTAGTGAGGGGAACGTCTGGGTGAAAATCTCTACCGTGTTGAAGTTGTCTAGATTAACTCTGTAGGAAAGAATATTTTTCACTGGAGAAATTTGCCGTGGGAGTTTCCCAAGGAATAAATTCTCTAGAGGGAATTTTCTGCAGGAGCAAATTTGTACTAGGGGACTGTTTATTTGTGGGGAAACTTCCATAGAGGATGGAATGTATGGATTTTTTTTCGTGGGGGGAGGGTTACACAAAAAAACTAAAAAAGCATTTAAAAATTGGGTACTTACGCCTTATTCGGGCATCACGAAAGAAGTCAAGTTTGGCTAATGCCAAAGAAATAAAATAAAGAATGATGAATAGCCTATATCATAGTTTAGAAACAAATTTGGGCTCTATTTTTGCACATTAGGGGGGGGGTAAAGCATAGCATATGTTAAATTCGTAGCCTAACCTAGATCACATCCGTGATCTTTCTTCTGACAAAAAATACAAAATTCCACATTTTTGCAGAGAGGAGCTTGAAACTTCCACAGCAGGTTTTTCTGATACGCTGAATCCGATGGTGTGATTTTCATTAAAGTTCTATGACTTTTTGGGGGTTTCCCCCTTTTTGGAATATAAGGCAAATTTTTTTAGGCGCGTAACTTTTGACGGTTAAAACTAAACTTAATGAAACTTATATTTTTAAAAGCAGCATAAAAATCTGATTCTATTGATGTATATACGGGTATAAAAATTCCAGTTTTTAGAGTTTCAGTTGCTATTGAGCCGGGTCTCTCCTTACTTACAGTTTGTTACCACGAAATGTTTGAAAAAACCTTAAATTATGACAATTGGCAACTTACAATAACATAGAGATTACTGATATAGGTTTATCACTCCTCCCCCCCCCCTGAAAAAAATTCTTTTATGTCCCCGCTTCCCCACATTGTATCGAACCAAAAGTACAATAAACATAGGACAGGTCTATTTGATGCGGACCTCACCTTTTACCCGTTATTTATTACTAGTCCATAAATGATGAAATTATAAAAATTGTTTTCAGTTGTTATCTGAGTAAAATCGCTTATTTAACCATTGGATAGCGTGGATGAATTTATAATTTGGTCAACCGTCATTTATCGTTCGAGAAGCCCAACTCGGGACTTCAAACACTAAAATGATAAGAATTGTTTTTAAGTGCCAGGAAAATTCCCTTACTGAAGTAGGATATATGAATTTATAATTGTGTCAACGGTTTTTTCTGGAGAGGATTGGGGATAGAAATTTTGAACTCACTCAGTTCAAAATTGATAGTCCCAGAATAAACAACAATACAGATCTGGATTAAAAAATTTTGGACACCTATAAAATATTGCATTTATTATAATCTTTTGCATAGTTATACCAAACAAATCTCTTGCAATTAGCCTAGGCTAGGCTATTTTGATGGAATCAGAAGACATGGCGACTCTCAACTATAGCAGCAGAGCAAATGAAGAGGGATCTTCCCAGTGCTACGTTTCACCCTAGGCTACCGGGTTTTTTAACATTAGGCTAGGCCAGGGGCAAATCTCGAGCATTTTTATTGGGGGGGGGGGGGCAAGAGGGGGTCTATATCCGGATAGTCAAAGGGCTGGGGGTGTATAGCCTAATTGTTTTATTCACATTATTAGGGGGCCACTGCCCCCCCTTTCTACCCCAAAACGACGCCCCTGGGCTAGGCTAGTCTGGGCTAGGCCTAGCCTACCATTGGTGCCTGTAGTAGGGTAGGTGCCTGTAGTAGGCTAGGTGTATAGGCCTAATAGGCCTAATTATTTTCTTCACATTATTGGGGGGGGGGGTTTACACAAAATAAACCTTAGAAAACTCATATAAAATTTGTTTATATCAATTTTTGTAACGTTTTTACGAGTCAAGCAAACATTTCGGGGGGGGGGAGGGTTCCAATTGTCAACTTCAGAAGATATCTACCACTTTCTTTCGGGAATTGTATGTTACGATCTTCACATAGGTCTAGCCTAATAAAAACCAAACACGCTCAGAACTAACAAAAATAAGACCTTAACTTAAACGGGTTAACTGAACTTAAACGGGTAAAAAAAAACCTATAAAAAAATAAGGAAATGGTGGGCAAATTGGGCAAAGGATTTGCCCGATTTGGTTTCATGTGTGCTTGGTAGGTTAGGCTATGCCTATTCGATTTTATTTGTTTATGATGGAAAGGCAGTGTGGTCTTCGTCGCTATTTGCGTCTAGCTTACGGGGAGCAGTTGACTTATAATATCTTTTATTTTATTAGTTTAGGCAAAAAACATGCTAATATTATCAATCAACAAAAGTTTTTAGAATCTTGTAGAAATGAAAATCTTATTCCTAAGTCAAAATTAAGGACAACAAACAAAAACGACATATTATTTCCTCAGAAAGAAAATCTCTTGAGAAATTTTTGTGCGAAAATCTGTCCACGGTTGATTATTCTCAGGTGGTACGATTGGATAATAATTTATTTAGTCGCGACTTTCGTTTGTCTAAAGAACGTCGTTATAAGAAATTGGAATGAGATATGAATCTTCGACGAATCATCGTGTTTATACCCCGATGTTTAATCCTGGACTCGCTATTGTTAATCTCTCCTCTAGAGCTCTTGAACCTAAGGAAATCCAAACTCTTGAAAAAGGTCCAAAATTTTCTTTTTCACCAAAACAAGTTCCTGTGGCAGATATTGTTTCCTCCTTAGAATCTTCTTTGCACAAACACTACACATCCATTTCTAACCCAGATGAAGTAAGGTCTTGTTTTATTAATACACTTTACGGCAGCCAAAAAAAAGTTACATCTCATACTAATTTGACACCAAAAATTTTGCACGACATGAAAATCTTGTCTAATCTTCGCAAAAACCCTTCAATTATAATAACTAAAGCAGACAAGGGAAATTCACTTGAAGTCATGGATATCTTAGATTACGACAATAAAATTTATTCACACTTAAATGACACAAATACATATACTTCCATGACTCACGACCATACTGATAAGTTTGCGAATAAAATTATAACCGAATTAAAGAATCTAAAACAAAATGGTAAAATCACCCCACAATTGTATAATAAATTTCTCCCCCGAGGTAGCTTTTGCCCAAAGTTGTACGGTTTACCGAAATTACACAAGCAAGGTAGTCCCTTAAGGCCAATTGTAGCATGTACGAAAGCCCCTGCTTCCAATATTGGAAAGTGGTTATGTACAGCCTTCAAACCTTTACTTTATTGCCAAAAATCGTACATATGTAATTCGTTAGATGTACTAGAAAAACTTAAAAGTGCAAGCATTTCAAAAAAAAAAATAGTAAGTAGTTTCGACATAGTTTCTATGTACAAAAATATTGATGTAGCAATATCTGAGCAGTTACTAAAAAATAAAATAGAAGAAAACTATCATTTAATTGAAGATTCAACAGCAGGAATAGATTGTGAGGTTTTAATGTCCCTAGTCAAAATTTTTTAATAAATATTCAATGTATTTTCAGTTCCGTAATTCTTTTTATCAACAAAAAAATGGTCTCCCTATGGGGGCGCCGCTATCCGGGTTATTAGCGAACATTTATGTAGAAGACCTTGAAAATTGAGCCTTAAGTTCATATTTTTCAAAACATGTTTATTGGGGGCGTTATATGGATGATGTAATATCGCTCTGGAATTATGGGGAAAATGAACTTAGGGGCTTTCTAGATCACCTTAATACATATGACCGAAATTTACAATTTACCTTAGAAATTGAAAATGCAATAAATTACCGTTTCTAGATGTTTTAATTATTCGTGACGTTGATAAACTGGATTTTACAATTAATAGAAAACCCACGCAAAATAAAAGATATCTTTATTTTAAATCCAATCACCCCCCACAAGTTAAAAGAGGTGTTGTTACATCTCTTGTTGATCATGCCCTAAACATTCGCTCTGAACCTTACATCACAGATGAACTAAATTTTATTAGAGACATATTTATTGGAAACTGTTATCCTATTATCTTTATTAACAATACAATTAGCTAAAGATTGGCAAGACACTCCCGTAAAATTAAGGGTCTTTTGCAATGTGAAGTTCCCTTCAAGCCCTCAAATATAATTTATCTTCCATATATTCCAAAAGTCACTACAAGTTTAAAAAAGTTTGCACACAAAATAATTTTTATGTCGTATTTACAAATAATTTTAAAATCATGAATTTCTTAAATTCTGGTAAAGATATAACACCCAGTTACTCGCCAGAGAGGGGTTTAGAAAATACCATGTGACTGTGGCCATTTTTATTTTGGTATAACCCATCAAAATTAAGAAAAACGCCTGCAACAACACAAAGATGACATAACTAAAGCTTTAAATTCTAATAATACTAATATTTCCTTTGATTCTGCTTTAAGCAGTCACATATATGATAACCCTATTCATAAAATGTTTTTTGAGGAAACTTGCCTTATTAGCAATGATTTAGGCATAAAACAGATTGTTCGAGTGGCAATTGAAATTAAAATCAAAATAAATAGTAATATTTCTTTAAATAGAGATTTGGGGGAATTTTCGCTAAATGCCTTATATACAAATTTAATTAAAAATGATTTGACTAATTATATTAAAAAACCAGTAAATAACTCCACTCAACCTATTACGAATAGACCTTCTAGGCTGGTTCCCAAGAAGGCGAGACTAGCTTTAAAAGCTTGTCTGTAAATATTTTAATTCCATCTGAATGAATTGTTCTCTGTCCATTTCGTTTGGAGTACCAGTCCTGGTTGAACTTCCCTGAAGTAATGATATTAGGGCTGTTTTAAAAAAATTTTTAAACAGTTTTAATGATTGAATTTTAATGTAAGTTTCTTTTATAGTGTTTTTATTCTCTTCGTCTGTTTTGTTGAGGACGGCTCTTGGATATAGGGTCGAAATATTCATTTAAAGTTGCGTTCCACTGTCTTGTATAAAAACTTCCCTGTTGTTCTGCTTATTTGTTTAAAAAAGGCTAGATCATCAAAAACCTGTTTTTGACGGGTTAATTTAAGACACCGCTATAGGGTAATAGAATGTAGGCTATGGCGGGGTTTTCATTGCATAGGCCTATAAGATATTTAAACTGTTGTTTTTTGGGGTTTAGGGGGGAAGGTACCTATGTTAGATTAGGTAATGTAATAATATATGCTATGCTTTACCCCCACCCCATTTTTTGGAGGTGTTTTTACTGGAAAAAAATTGGGGGCCGGTTTTATGGAAAAATAAAAATAAAAAAACGCATACAAAATTTGTTTATATCCATTTTTGCCACGTTTTATGAGTCATACAAACATTTCGGGCGGGGGTGGTGTTAAAACCCCCTATCCTCCCTCTGGGTAGGCCTTCGGCCTTGATAGCCTACCATCTTTTGCATTTGCAGCATTGGTAGGCTAAATAGCCATGCATTCAAAAAACCGAGTTGATTCAAATTCAATTTGGTCTTTCTCTCGACCAATTTTGAATACTTTGGTCTACCAGGGGGTGTGACGACGCCGAAGAATAGTCTGCTTACCCCAAAAAACGTCTAGGGCCGGCCCTGGTTTGGCATAAAACGATCATTTAGAATTTTAAAATCTTTTCTTTCTTTATCGATAATGCTTTCGAAAGGCCTACGACCGAAGTAATTGAAGCCATTGAAAGAGAAGACATTTTGGACCCGAGGGATATAGCCAATGGTGGAACAGCAAGGCCAAGTCCATAGGACCAACCACAAGAAAGGACACAAACGTGGAGGTAAGTCAGTGGTAAGTTATAATGAACAAAATATCAAGCAAGCACTAACGGATCATTTTGAGGGTAAGTCAATGAGGAACGCAGCTATAGACAATGGTGTTCCTAAAAGTACACTGAATAATCGGATTAAAAAAATTACAAGTCAGGGGCAAGGCTTGGAGGATGGTTGGATAAAGCCAAAACGAGGACCTCCTCCAATTCTCGGTGAAGAAATTGAGGCAGTTGCTGTAACCTGGGTTAAGACCATGCAGAAAGCTGGGTTTCCGGTAACTAAGGAACAATTACGAAGCCAATTGGCACAGGTAGCAAAGGTGCAGGGCGTAGCTGATAAATTTTTAAGTGATGGCACACCAGGTGATAAATTCATGATAATTTTTTTTAAAACGTCAACCTGACGTGGCAGTACATAAAGCGGAACCTACACATGGTGGTAGGACAGCACTGACAGAAGAAAAAATTTTAAATCACTTCACTCTTCAAAAAGAGCGACTTCAGACCGAGGAAGGAATGACTGATGAATATTTTACAAATGCTGCTCTATGGTTTAACTGCGACGAGACGATGTTCAGGTACGAATCACCTTTGAAGGTTTTAGCAGAAAAGGGATCTAAAAATGTTTTTAATAGGTCTGTTAACGAAAAGGATGGGTTAACCGTGTTGGCATGCATTAATGCTAAAGGTGAGTCCCCCCCTCTATTAGTGTAAAAGGGTACTAGGCCTATCAAAAATGTCCTTGAAACAGTTCCAGTAGATGTGAAAGCTTTCCATAGCAATTCAGGATGGATGACACAGGATTTGTTTTTCAAATGGATGGAAGAAATATTTCATCCATTAAAGGTTGTTTTGACTATGGATAACCACAGTAGTCACATATCCTTGAAGACATCAGAATTTGGTAGGAAAAATAATATTAGGCTATTGTGCACATTACCTAATGCTTCTCACATTTTGCAGCCCTTAGATGTAGGTGTAATTAAGCCACGAAAAGGCAATTGGAAGAAGCACGCGGACCTCTGGACGAAAGGACACGTGGATGAACATGGCAATAGGATTGAAATCATCCATTGTGGTCCTCCTAAACTGGTCAAGAAGACGACCTTTTGTCAACATCTTCCATGTATCTTTAGGAAGACAATGACTCAAGAGATATGTAAAAGTGCATTTAGGAAAAGTGTAATTTTCCCGTGGAATTCCCAAAACATTGGTTTTAGTAGGTTAACTGAACTTAGGCCTAATCAGGATGTAGCTAGGCCTACACAGTGTGATTTTACCAGAGTGTGAAGAAAACCGAATAAATGGCAACCAGGGTCAAATAAATAGTTCTATCATAGGTCAACCACTGGATAAAACCAGAATCCAAATAATAAAGGAACATTTAGAAAAATATCTTGACCCAGTTACATTACAGGAATTTGTCTCCAATGACGGTTCAATTTGGACCGGTCGTCCAGACATGCGTGGTCTGTATACATATTGGAGGTCCATTGAAGAGGAGTATCAGTCAGAAGTACGGGCTACCTCCTTGAACCTCTGTACTTCTACACTTCTGTCGTCGAGAACGCTCACCGATTTTAACCTGCCTCATTTGCCGAAAGGGCCACTAGCCCCACAAGCTGAACCGTTGATTGATATCGACGAAACCTCAGCGTTATCCAATGAGACGTTTAACAGAGGGAGTTCTCCTGCACAAACTAATGAGGTATTTCAAGAGAGTCCTCCAATCTCACCAAATAAAAACCTCATTGGAAGCCCCTTAGGTTCGTGTGAAGCCCCTTACATTTGTGAGAAACCCCTTACAGGAAACACATTACCTTCGTGTTTTCTGATATTTTTTTTGCGTGTCACTGTGAATAGACTCAATGAGAGATTAGATAGAGAAAGTACCCCTACCAAGAGATTAACAGTTACCCCCACCAAACCAATTTTAAGTGTTCCAGTTATAAATCAGCCAAAGAGATTAATACTTACACCCACAAAACGACTTTTAAGTGTTCCATTAACAAATCTGCCAAAAAGGACAAATACCAGATCTGTCTACCCAAATCCCGTCCTAACTTCAGAGGAGACGATTTCATGGCTTAAGCAAAAGGAGATTTCAAAAAACGTACAGAGAATTGGATATGTGTGATATGTCGTGGGTCGTAGAAGGATGAGCGCAACAGGCACAAAGATGACCATTGGGTGGAATGCTCTCAAGAGGACTGTGGCTCAAAGATGCACAGAACTTACATTCCTCCGGAACTTGCTCGTCAATCAGGTGCAGCAGATCTAGACAGGTATTTAAAGGGCAAAGAGACAACTTTCTACTGTGACAGCTGTGTAGACAATGATGATGATGAGGATTAGGCCCTAATCACACTTTGGTACAATTCTATTATCTGTAAGACACGAAACAAGTGAAGCTTAGTTAATGCTAATGAAATACAACAAAATAGGTTAAAAATATAATAGTTTAGAAATAAATTTCGGTTATATATTTGCACATCAGGGGGGTGGGGTAAAGCATAGCATATATTCAATACGTAACCTAACCTAGGTACCTCTCCCCCCTAAACCCCAAAAAACTAAAGTTTAAATATAATTCCCACAGTGAGAAACCCCTGAATACCTGTCTATACTGCATAAGATAGCGTCAGATCTTTGGTTTTTTCGAGTGGATGTTTTTCGTGTCTTACAGATAATAGAAGTGTACTCATATTTTTACCAATCTGAGGTTTTGTTAAGTAAAGAGTTTCCTTAAAGTAAAAGAATGCAGTCTAGTCTTTTTCAAAAATTAAATTGGGTAGCGTCTATGTTGTAATACTAGAAATGATTTGATTCTAGGCTATATATTTTCGTTTATTTTGATTGAATGCCAGCCTAATTTTCTTTTATTGTCTTAAAACTATCCAAATACGTATCCTATACAAGCAAACCATTCACAAAAATACAATATATATCAACATAATACCAAAATGAAAAATATAAGCAAAATATATACATTTGATTACACTTTTTAGGCTTATGTGTATTAAGTAAAGTGTTATATATTATGACTGACGTGGTCTGCACAAGTTGGGTGCATTGCACATAGACCATAAACCCTTTTCTCCTCCTAAATCAGTGGCGCCTTAACGCGGCGGAGGGGTTTAACAAAATGGAGTTAAGCAATGAAACCAGTAGCGGTTTTAGGCCTCGTAATCTGAAGGGGCAAGGTATGCCATTAGAGTGTAAAATATAAAATATAAAATAAAAGAATATAATGACAGAAAAATTGAGGAGGGGGCAACTGTCCCCAGGCCTAGAACCGTCACTGAAAGAAACAAGGAAAGTTTCACGTAATACTGTTTTAACTCCATTTTGGCCAAGTCCACTGCTTAGATTTGAAGCCTAGATTTAATTGTCTATTGATTTTTTTTAGAAAGTCTTATATTTCGATGACGCACCATAGGCTACCACTGGGACGCTACATTTTCATACTGTCCATCATTTTCAGCCTTCAAGTCAACGATTTTCAACAAGAGTCTATCTACATTTTCATACCAAAATTTGCCATAGACCACCGAAGTTTGAAAACTGAAGATATTCTTTTATTTTATTTTTTTTAATACTGTTTTTATAAGAATTGTTTTCATTATATTGAGCTACAAATTATGTAGGCAATTGAATGTTACATTGTTGTAAATACAATATTAAGCGTAGGCTATTGGTCGAAGACACGCCATTAAAAATAATTGAAGGGGGCTGGATAGGCTAGTCAGTGCAGTGGCGGATCCAGGGGGCTAGGGGGTGCGCACCCCCCTAATGTAGTTTAAAGTAGTGTAATTTAACTAATTATCACAATTTTGCGTTAAGTAAACTTGCTCATCACAAAATTTTTTCGACTCAACCTGTTTTGCACCCCCCCCCTCAAAACAAAACGGGATCACCCCGTTACTAAGCGTTGTATTACAGCGCGGCGCAGCAAATCTGATTTAAGTACGACAAAAAAACTTAACTAAAAATAAAGAAGTAACATTACACCTTTTTAAAAACATACATTATTCTATATTTTGAAGAGGTTGTGCCCTCCTCAGCACCCTGCTCTTTATGCTAAAGTTTGAATCTGTCAAAACTATTAAAGAAAAATTATTTGGCTCGTATACGTCACAGACTATTCTGATTGCCCTTTTATTGAGAGGACGACCAGAGAAATGTAAAATCACGAGGGGTCAGAACTTAAAACTTATACCATCAAATGTGATGAGACCAATTTTTATCGCCCAAAAAAAGGTCACTAAAAAATATTTGAAGTAATGATAATCAAAAGTTAAGAAGAAAAAAAAAAAACTATTAATAGACCGGCAAAACTTAGGTTTAAAAGATAATTGCGAAATGAATAAATAATGTGGTTAGAAGGTAAGCGAAAGCAAAAATTTCAAGCGACAGGAAGAATCAGAACGTGTTAAAAATAAAAGTAAATGATTGTCTGGTTAACAGGCTTGCAAAATAGAGTATCAGAACATGTCAAAAATGAAAGTGAAGAACCAAGTTTGCACCTTTAGAGGAAAAGTGGAAGCGATAATGAGAAAAAGTCCACAATGAAAATAAGTAAGTATATGTAAGTATGACGGCACTAGACCCTTAGGGCTCAAACAAGCAGTCGTGATTTGTATTTTGTGATATACCATAACAATAAATTATGTTCGGTACTTGTTAAATATTATCTTGTCAGCTGGGCGCCCATAAGGAGCGGGGGGCAAGGGGGTGGTTGCCCACCCCAGGCTGAATTAATTTTTAATTTAATTTTATTAATTTTAAAAAAACTTTACACTGAATATGTTTTCAAAGAAAATTAAAGATTTCTTTTAATTAAAAATGAGCAGAAATAAAGTCAAATAACTTTCTAAGCGTAAAAATGCCACAAATCACCATCAATAAATAAACGAAACTCAAAATGAACAGAAATTATAATAAATTGCCGAGTCAAACTGAAAACGAGCAAAAATTCCCCAAGGGCATCCAATGAAAACATCCCCCAGGGGCATAACCTAAAACTCTGATCCCCATACTTTGGAGGATTGATTCAATCCCATATGCCGTGTTATGAGATCTTTGGACTACTTTTTAACAAATGGCTATCTTAGAATTTTTATCGGATGTATTGGGGGAAAATATAACGTAGGGGGACGGGGGGGGGGTTGTTGTATAGCTACCCTCCAATAAATTAGACTCTTAAAAATGGCTCTTCAACGTCCGAGTTCTAATCCAATGAGCCCCCTCCGAAGTTTATACCCCGTTTCCATAAAAACCTTAAATGGCCTCGAGGCATACCTTACAACCCTCGCCCTCTGGACCACTTGCCCTGCGGAGGAGGTTTTCATCCTCAATGACATATTTTCTGAACTTTTAAACTACGTCAAACAAAATAACTCTCTTGTGATTTTGACTCGAAGCGTTAGGGGAAATGATGGGCGTAGGGGGGGGGGGGTGCAGATTGGGGGGTTCAAACTGGGAGCAAATTTGTGCTAGGAGGCTGGTTATTTGTGGGGAAACTTCCATAAAGGATAGGATTTCTGTTTTTTCTAGGGGGAGGGGGGTTAAACAAAAAAACTAAAAAAAGCATAATTGGGTACTTACGCATTATGCGGGCACCGCATAATTTACAAGTCAGACAAATATGTTTTTTTTTTGGGGGGGGGGAGGTTGAACCCCCCCCCCCTGGGTACTGCCTTGCCCAAGGAACAAATTTGCTACTGTACAAGGAAACCGGTCACGAAAAACCTGTCAAATAGGCTATTTGCAAGAGACCGCTATAGATAAATGACTGCAAAGTCATTCATCTAAGACATAAAGACAGGCGATAATCTCGTAAAATGTTCTTAGTTTTTCTTTTAAATAATCAATTGTAAGCTGTTTTGTGGATCTAATTGACTTTCCAAATGGAAGGCCTAAATACATAACCGAGATGGAAGATCAGAATGTAGCTGGACCAACTTGGATTGTTTCAAATGTAGAGGTTACTTTTTGACTTTGTATGCCTATCAGGAATCGCTAGAAAAGTTGCATGAGCGTTTTGCATGCCATGTCCTTGACGAGACTCAATTTGGTTATCGCCGTGATCACACTTCCTGCCAATTTCATTATAGATATACTTCTCAAAAAGCTTTTCAATCGTTGAACATGCAGTTATTACTTTATGTGACTCGCCAACATTTTGGATCTTTTTTTCTTAAGAATAAACTTTACTTGACCTTCAAGTAGCGCATCAAGAATATGATATGCTACTTAAGACTACGCTAGGGGGCGCGCACCCCCCTCACCACACCCCCGATCCGCCACCGTTAGCCGTTAGCTTATGGGTTTTGCAAAAAGGAGTGACAAATCTAGGGGCAAGTCCCCCGCCCAAATTATATAGGACGAATGTAAAATAAAATAGGATGAATGTATAATAATTTATAAACAAACTTTGGCTATATATTTGCACATTAGGGGTGGGGATCATACCATATATAAAATACGTAACTAAACCTAACCTAGGTACCTTTCCCCCCCCCCCTTAAACCCCAAAAGTCAATCGTGAAAATATTGACACTCACTGAGAAACCATGGCTTTGCAGTCATTTATCTATAGCGGTCTCTTGCAAACAGCCTATTTGACAGGTTTCGTGACTGGTTTCCTTGTACAAAAGCAAATTTGTTCCTTTGGGCAAGGCAGTACCCAGGGGGGGGTTTGAACCCCCCCCCCAAAAAAAAAAAAAAATATTGGTCTTACTTGTAAATTATGAGGTGCCTGCATAATGCGTAAGTACCCAATTATGCTTTTTTTTAGTTTTTTTGTTTAACCCACCTCCCCCCAGAAAAAAACAGAAATTCCATCCTTTATAGAAGTTTCCCCACAAACAACCAGCCCCCTAGTACAAATTTGCTCTCGAAGAAAATTTTCTGTTACTCGGTCATTAAAATCAAGTTCCCCGCTATTAAAATGATATTTTTTCTTCATTAAAATGACAACAACAACAACTCCGTTGAGCCTAAATATATAGCCCAAATTTGTTTACAAATTATTGCATATTCATCCTATTTTATTTTATTTCATTAGCATGAACCAAACTTGACTTCTTTAGCAGTGCCCACATAATGCACCAGTACCAATGTTTCTACAAGTTGACAAGAGCATGCCCCTCTCCATAGAATCCTCAAAATCTTTAATAATTTTTTCAAAGATGGCCATTTGTTGTCGTAGAAACTTTGGAAAGTGCTTCGAAAAGTGGGTTACGCAAATCCTTTGCACGAGAAGAGATTTCTTAATTGCTTTTAACAGCTGTTTTTGTTTGAGAAGTCGCATTTTGATTCTTTTTTTCTTTATTTTTGCCGTTTAGTAAATTGATGTGAGACATGTCATGTATTGAAGTGACATGTTTCACCTATATTGATAGGGCATGTGCACTTAATTTCAATTGAATTCCGATAATAAGAATGAATTTAAGCTAAATTAAGACATCAGGACGAAGGATTACGGAGTATTCTCTTCTATAAGGGGCTACATTTCAGTCACGTATATACAAGATTGAAAGCAAAGAAATAATAGAAGGCACCTTTTCTCGGTAGAAAGCTCAATATTTGTCTTGAAGAATGCCAAAGCAAAAAAAAACTTCGACATTGAAGCAAAACAAGCGTATTTTGGGTGCAGCTGCTGACGAGGAGAAGGAGATTGAAACTTAAATTGACCAGTAAGTAAACTTGGTCAGTAAGTAAAAATTTAATCAACAGGCCCTCTCTAACGTTTGACTAGCTTCTGATTTGACTAGTTGACTGGTTTGTAGTCCTAATATTAATTAATCTAAAAAAAATTTCCAAGGAAGTAAAGAGCAAAGTTGAAACTTAAAACGGACAAAAATTATTGCTTCACAGCCTATCTAATATATATCAATCAAACTAGTACAAATAAACCAAATAATTATGTTTCCCTGTGTTCCTAAGATTATAGAAAACTAACGCTTTACTGAAAACACAAAAATCAAGTATTAAAAACTGGAATATTGAATTGGGAGTCAAAAGTGAGTATGAAGCCTGACAACAATAGACTAATCTATAAAGCTTTTCATAGTCTTACACCAGCTGTGACATCAGTAACTTGCCATATACAATTAAAATTATCTTAAAACCATAAGCGTAGAATTAATTTTTTTTTAATAACCGCAAGTCATTGAACAGCATACAGATTATTGGATTGATTTATCAGGTAGCATTTTGGAATAATATTCAATAGTGCCATAAGCTATAATATCAATAGTGATTAATAAACAATCTTCAAACGTAAGATATATGCTTTATTATTACTTGAAATGAAGATCAAATAAGACATAATATGAATTCTGAAAACATGGTTATTTGTGAATTTCAAGCTATGATAAAAATTCCAAAGCTAATCCATAGTCCTGATCCTAGTGCTATCAAGATGGCTTTACTTCGAACTTGTCTACAAAGTAATCATGACATGCCTTTTTAAAACGAAAACGACAGCCAGTCATTGAAATGAGCCATCGTGCAGAAGTGATACAAAATCAAACGAGAAAAAAAAATGAAGCAACAATCCTATAATGAATTGTTATTCAAGCGGTTAAACAAGCGATTTTACTGAGATAGCAACTGTAAACAATTTTTCTAATTTTATCTTGAATGGAATCTTAATCAATTCTGGTTGAATGTTGAGGTTCGAAGCTACTAGACCTTACCAATGTTTATATTAATTGATTTTCTATGCAAGGCGTGGAAGCGGGGTTACAAAAGAATTTTTTTTGGGGGGAGGGGATTACTGATACTGATTACTGATACACCTGTATCAGTAATCTTTATGTTGTTGTATGTTACCAATTGTTACGCGCCTGAGAAAAGTTGCCTTATATTTGAAAAAAGGGGGAAACACCCCCAAAAAGTCATAAAACTTTGATGAAAATCACGCCATTGGATTCAGCGTATCAGAAAAACCTGCTGTGGACGTTTCAAGCTCCTCTCTGCAAAAATGTGGAATTTTTTATTTTTTGTCAGAAGAAAGATCACGGGTGTGTGTCAATTTTTTTTATTTCCCCAGGGGTGATCGTACCGATCCAGTAGTCCTAGAATATCGTAAGAGGGCTCATTTGAACGGAAATTAAAAGTTCTAGTTCCCTTTTTAAGGGACCAAAAAAATTCGAGGGCAGCTAGATCCCCTCTTACGCTTCTTTCCTCCCAAAATTGGCCAACAAAAATGGCCCTTGGATTTACTTTCTAATCTGGTTCGGTTTATATGTGACAGCCTCTTTTCAGGCATGGGTAACTTATTCCTCTTTTCAGGCCTGGGTACCCGCCCAAGGTAACCTATTTCCTTACTCCTGCTTCAGAAATATGCTATGCAGAAATATTTCGATATGCTGATGATTATCTGTCATAGCTTCTGAAAAAAAACCAACAAAACTTCTAAGATCAACCTTCTATCAAAACTGATCACTGGTTGTCCTTCCCCTTGAAAAAATAAATACAAATTTTTAAGCATGGTTATCTCCTGAATCTTGCGTTTTCAATATGACTTTTACTTTTAGGTAGTGCATAAGACATACGTAACAACCAATTTGTGGTTGTTTGTCAAAAATGATTCGTTGGTTAATTTTGATGATGTTCTACAGCTTAAGTCGCAAGAACACAAACTAAAAGGAATCATTGAGCATCATTGGGCTGTGACGCAAATAAGGGGCATTTTACTGCCACTTTAAAATGCGAAAAAAAAATTTCAATTTTAACAGTAGAAAAGGGGGTGCCAGTCGTGACGGGCACCATATATGGGCATAGAATACTGAGAGGGTTTAATTTATTCAAGGATTATCGATCGAGTCTAATGGGGTCAAGGTCAATTGATTTGTTGTTGTTCGTCTAGGTGTATTGTCTCCGGGACAAAGTTTGCACATGCGCATTGACGGTGGCGAGAGATGTATTGATCTAGGACAAGAGGGGGGAAGTGGATTTCCGAGAACTTGATTTACATAATCGGTGGGGGAATGTATTGATCTGATAACGGAAAACAGGATCACGTGTCTCCTTCAAAGCCAATCAGGGAGTAGGTTACATCAGGTTTCCCATTACATCACAATTTGCCCTTGAGATTTCGTATATAACGGACATACGTTGTGATTAAACTTTCATAAAGTTCTATGACGCCATGGATAAAACATTGAACATTGACAAGGAAACTTCATCTACAATGATTAACAATGTGAGTTCTGTTTAGTAAATTTTCATACTTGATTTCCAAATAAAATTATTTTACAGTAACCCCTCCAGTAAATTCAGGGTATACCCCCCCCCCCCCACAATACAAACTCTACTATATGATGTTTATACTCACTAGAAAGTGTAAAATACGTTCTTTTTTACCATTTAAACCTCCCCCTTCTGTTTATGACTTTAATTCTTCCAATGGAAATAACTATGTTTTTTGTTAAATTCAGTATCTTACCTAAAAGTAACAGTCAACTTTCTGTCAACTCTTAATATACTGACCCTCTTATGACTTAAGCATTTCCGCAAGGATTTAAAACCTTAATTATTGATATCTGTCATGTACATCATGCTTCTTAATCCTTACGAAGGCGGCTTAGCAAAAAAGGTTTCTCTGAGAAGATACTTTTCCAGTCCAATTAAAACATCGATTTATAATTTGAGTTCTATTTAGTAAAATTTCCAAAAGGTTATTTCCAAATAAAATCATTAAACAAAGCTCCCACAATATTTTCAAATTCAGGTAACCCCCCCCCAATACAAATTCCACCATATGTTGTTTATACTCGCTAGAAAGTGTAAAATACGTTCCTTTTTACCATGTAAACCTCCCCTCTCCCCCCTCTGTTTACGACTTTAATTCTTCCAATGTAAATAACTATGTTTTTGAACTCTCTTTTTGACAGCCAACTTCCGTCAACTCTTAATATACTGACCCCCTTATAACGCTAAACCGTGAAGATTTAAATATTTTGAAAAATCTTCTCTCATTAGTTGTGATTTGGGGATAAAACAGGTGGTCCGGGAATCAATCGAAATTAGGCTCAAAATAAATAAAAATATTTCCTTAAATAGGGACTTAGGAAAATATTCACTGAATTCTTTATACTCAAATTTAATTAAAAATGATCTAACAAAATATTTTATTAAACCAACTGAAAATAGTATTGAACCCGTTATAAAAGGGCCTTTAAGACTAGCTGCTAAAAAAGTAAGATTAGCTTTGAAAACTTGCAGTTAATAATTTCATTTTATTTCGTTTGGATGAATTCATCCTCTTTCATCATTTTATTTATCAGTCCTGTATGAACTTCGTTGAAGTAAGGATACTGGGGCTGTTTTAAAGGTTTTTAAAAGCATTTTTACTTTTAAACTTCGTATTTTAATTTAAGTTGTTTATATATATATTTTGTCTTTAATGGTGTGTTGAAAACGGCCCTTTGACATAGGGCTGAAATATTCCCTGATTTACATTGCACTGTCTTGGAAAAAAAATTTCCCTATTGTTTTTAAGTTGTGTTTGTTTGAAATATTGAATAATTATTGACACCCTACAATTGCACTTCCTGCTTGTTAATTCACTTGAATTACGTTAGCGGACAAAACAGCAGCACCGGTGCAGTCAAATGCAGTGTTCTTGGACATGAACTCATTGTACCCCTCGGCAATGTCTCACTATTGTTTGCCGTGTGGAAACTATCAATGGCTTGAGAATCCTTGTGAGTTCCCCGACATTACCACCGTCGAGGACAATGGGCCACAAGGATGGTTCTTTGAAATTGACGGGAATGTTCCACTGGCGCTTCACGATTCAGTCAGAGATTTTGTTTTTCCCTGTATCAATCGACCAGTGACTCACAATTGATCATTGGTCAAGGATATGGCGTTTTTTTACAATGTGTGCAAGGTGCAATGGCCAAGGGAGGGGGAGGTTCAAGTTTACTATGGGGATACAGATTCTCTGCTGGTAAAAGTAAAAACCGGGGCTTTATTTGGAGATTTAGAAAATGGGGAACACATCAGCTCGCGGATGGATTTCACTAACTGGAATCCGTCCCTCTACCCCGAGTTGGTGAAACGTCAGGCCCCCAACCAACTACTAATTTTAAAATCAGAGACGATGGGTGATTTGATATCCAAGGGGGTGTTCCCGGGTCCTAAAGTATATTGCGTGGAAACTCATAATAGGGCTGTAAAGCAAGCGTGTAAAGGGGTACCTACACATTTTGTAAAGAACAATTTCAACATGAGTGTGTACAGAGACTGCGTAGAGAATACCCTAGTGCCGAGAGCACAAGTGCTTGCAATTCGCTCTCTACAGTATAAAAATTATACTGTAAGAGTGGAAAAGAATGCAATGTCATGCATATCCGACAAAGTCTTTGTGCTCGAGAATGGTGTAAGTGTACTCCCCCATGGCCACTACCGTATTTTAGACCGGGTTGAATGCATAGACTATCGCAATCAACTTGGTCTGGATGAATTAACCTAAACTTAACCCAACCCAACCCTAACCCAAACCTCACCCAAACCTTTCATGAATTAAATGAACTAACCTGTAGCAGCAGTGAACACGGCTATTGTATACTGTTTTTACCCCAGGGGATGGGGGGTCCCGCCCGCGGCCGGCTTTAGGCCCAGGGATCCCGGGGGGGGGGGGATCCCACCCGCGGCTGGCTTTCAACCCGCGGCTCCCCGGAGGGTGGAGGGTATTAAATTCATAATGTTCAACTGTGCTATTTTAAGTTCATGTTCGTGTTTTTTTTTCAAGTTCTGTTGTACAAAAAGTGCTAATGTACAAAAAGTGATGTTGTACAAATAGTGTTTGTTCTTGCTGAACAAAAAAGTGTTTTTTTTTATGACAATAAGTGTTGTACATATAGTGTCGTTGTTCTTGTTGAACAAAAAGTGTTTTGATAATAAATGTTGTTCTTCATGTTTGAAGAGAAGTGTCATTTTTTCTTATGTCAATAATGTTTGAACAAATAGTTTTCGTTCTGGTTGAACAAGTGTTTTTTTTATTTTGTTCATGTTGAACAAATAGTGTTTTTATGTCGAATAAATGACCATGAAATATTGTTTTTGTTGTTCTTGTACTAGAGAGATCTAAGAAAAAACTACTACTACTTATTCATTGGACAAGTATAATTTACAGTTAGTTGTAGTCCGACTGTTGTCAACAGCAGCAGCAGCATGAATCAATTTAAAACACCATTCAGGTCATTTCTGTGTGGTCCATCAATGTCTGGGAAAAAGACACTTTTAGCTAAAATAATTCAAAATTGTAAGAAAATGTTTTTGGAAAAACCAAAGAAAATTTATTATTGCTATTGTATTTGGCAGGAGTCCTACGATCAAATAAAAGCTATTGCCACACCCATACCAATACAATTCATACGGGGACTTGATGTTTTCAATAGTATTGAACCAAACTCGTGGCTGATTATTGATGATTTGGCTGAATCCATTGAAGATTTGGCTGAATCTCACAGGAAATGCTACAGCTGTTCGCTGTTCGCTCTCATCATGAAAACATTTCCATAACCCTAGTTCTACACAATCTGTTTCATCAGAGCAAATGTATGCAAACCCTTGCTTTGAATTGCACCATCTATATTATCTACCGAGTTGTTCGTGATTCTAGCTCGCTAATAACTCTCAATAAGCAAATATACCCAGGCCCCCCAAATTTCTGCTGTCAGCGTACACTCAGGCGACAAATAAGCCCTTCGGCTACATTTTCTAGATCTTAATCAGAGCCCACCCGAGGAACTAGGTGTAGTCACAGATATTTTCGACAATAAAATTATTGTATATCTTCCGGTGAACAGTAGAAAAAGCTATTAGTTGTCATTATGGAATTGAAGAAACTACACAAACAACGGCATTTATTTTCCGTTTTAGGCACTTCAAAACCTCCACTTAGGAAGGCCATACTCAAACATGGTGTTGACAATGATTTCGTTAATCTAATATCTGAACTTTGTTTAAATTTAACTGAGGGCAATGTACACTTGCCAGAAGATGTTAGACAACAGAAAAAGCAACATCGTTCCACTGTACGCGCCTTGGCTCCCAAAAACAAGGGAAAAATTTTTTAAAGAAAACATCTCCTTCAAGTGGGCGGTAGCTTTTGTACACTTATACTCCCAATCATTGCAAGACTTGTAAACAATTTTCTCAACAGATTGGCTAAACCCTATAAATTGATATCATTTTAACATTTCCTCTCACGAGTGGAACATTTTGAAGGCAATCTAAGAAAATTCATTAATGGTGAGAATATTGCCGATGACAAAAAGTTAGTTTGACTTCAAGGTGCATTGCGACGTTTTGAAAAACTTAGACCTTATCGAGAGAGACTTACCGCCGCCATCACCGTCACAGATCCCTCTAAACGGGAAATATCTCCTCAAGATTCTGTGCAATCAAAGGAGAAGGAATTGAATTCCATAGTGACAACAATTGGAAACCTATGGCCAGTGACCTATCGAGAACAAATTAAAAGAGTATTATCATATCTCATGTTGGAAACTGCTAGTGATCAAGTTCAAGTTTATAGCGCAGGTAAACGAATTATAATTCAGGGAAAAAGTTATAATCTAGTTGATTTAATTTGTGATATGGTGAAAAACCGTAAAGGACTTTTATCTTTTGATAATAATCTATACACTTTTCTAAATGCATCAAACTTCCCCAAAAGTCTTATTGGCAATAAGCAAATTCTAAAGAAACTAAGAGAATATAGTCCTCCAACAACGCCAACACTACCACCATTTAAAAAAGAAGAAGATTCAATATTGGAAAATACTAGCAGTAGCAGCAGCAGCAATGATTTTATAACACCTTTGGCTGCTAGTAAAAAGCGAAGACGGATTGGATCACACTCCTGTGTGCCAAGGGGAATTGTACATTGAACTGAATATTTGCTTTCAAAAGTGATAAAGTTCTGAAATCTGTCTATGCGAATATTAGTTAAGCGAGGAGCTTATGCACCCCCAAAACACTTTATAAAGCTACTTCCGACAGCACATTAAAAAAAGAACTTGTGTATCTACAAAATGTACCCAGTGCCGCGCTACATTGGAATCACTTGGTTCGTGGCAAACAATATCGACGAACTAAAGCCTTTTTCCCTCTGCATATAATGCAAACTGATCTTTTAACTTTTGACAGGATTCAACGACGTCACAATACACCCTACAAATATATTCTAATGGCAAGTGTCTTTAGTCGCTATGCCTATGCCATTCCATTACGGTCAAAGAGAGGTGTTGAAGTTGCTCAGGCTTTAGAAAGTATTCTTGAACAGGATTGCTATAGAAAAATTCAATCAGATCGTGCTAGCGAATTTGTTAAGCCTCATGTGCAGATGGTTCTATTGAAATATAATACAACACTTTATCATAGTCACAGCCCGATAAAGGCTGCATTGGCTGAACGATTGATAAGAACGATTCGTCTATTAATTTCAAGATATTGTACACTGGAAAATACACCTGCTTTTATTCATGATTTAGATAAAATTGTTTTGTATAAAGGTGGACCAAGAAATGATCCAGCCAATTATCGATCACTTTCAATTTTATCAGTATTTAGTAAAATATTCGAAAAGGTTATGCTTTCTCGTCTCCGTACTTTCTTAAAATCTAAAAATTTTCTTCATGATTTTCAATTTGGTTTAAATGCAGAAGAGAATTTGAACTTTTCTATCTTCTATCAAAAATTTGGGACATTATTTTAAATTTTTTCATCTCTTTGAGAAAGATCTGAATTGGAGTGGAAAATTTTTATATTATTTTGGGAAAATAGAATTGAACTTTTTATCTTCATAGCAAATATACACAACTATAGAATAGCTTTTTCTATCTACTACGGAAAAATTTGGAACAGAACTTTAAATTACTTTATGTCTTGGTGAACTTAAAACTGGAGTGGAAGATTTGCATTTTCTCTGGAGAAATTAGGATTGAATTTCGTTCTTTGGTAAAATTCAGAAGTGAACTTGAAATTTTCTATCTTCTATGAAAAATTGGGAACGTTATTTTAAATTTTTTCATCTCTTTGAGAAAAATTTGAACTGAAGTGGAAAATTTGGTATTTTTAACCAAACCAAACTTGCTAGTTCGAACAGAAAAAGTGTTATCACTGATGAAAAATATTATTTCTAAGAGAAATTTTTGATCATAGTGTTCTCAATCTTTTTAGGATGTATGGCTCGGGTGGGAACTCACAGTTGAGGATTCTAAGTCCGACCAAGTGGTCTTC